>NC_056741.1:1141472517-1141557517 GCF_019279795.1 Protopterus annectens | reverse complement strand
CTGGCAATTCATGAATAAGTGGATCAGCGGAAGTCAAGTTATTGTAAGTGGAGGTACAACTGTATGTATGTATGTGTATGTGTATCTCTCTCTCTCTCTCTCTCTATATATATATATATATATATATATATATATATATATATATATATATAAAACTTGTGTTCAAAAATATAAATACTTCATGATTAAATTTATTATATTATTATGTATGTACTGTACTTTTTTATTTCTACACCGTCTGTGAGTTTCAGAAATTGTGCCGAATGTTCAGTTAAGCAAACCACTGGCAATTCATGAATAAGTGGATCAGCGGAAGTCAAGTTATTGTAAGTGGAGGTACAACTGTATGTATGTATGTGTATGTGTATATCTATATATATATATATATATATATATATATATATATATATGTGTATATATATATATATATATATATATATATATATATATATATATATATATATATATATATATATATATATATATATATATATATATATATATATATATATATATATATATATATATATATATATATATTTTTTTTTTTTTTTTTTGTCTTTACTTACTGGGAAAGTCTACCTGGGTGATATCCATTTTCAGCAGTAGCCTGGGGAGAAAAGCTCCATTTGTTTACATTACATTATAATTACATTATAAATAGTTCCAGTTAAACAGACAGTAGTTAAATTTCTATTTACATTTATACACATACAATAGTTACATTTATACATTCTCAGATTTTAAGGAAGTAGAAGTTACTAAAGAGAAAACCAACATGCAACTTAGTGGATTGCACAGGTAGCAGTTATGTGTAAACAATTGTTTTGTCATTTCAGTGAGAGGTTGAGAGTATTCTGTTTAAGGAGAGTGCTTGGAGAGCATTACATAATGAGGACAAAGTGTTAAAGCTTGCGATGAGCATGGGCAGGACCAGGATTGTTTAAGATGTTGTTTAAGCAGTGGTTTAAAACTATTGAGTTTTATTTGTGTGGGGATACTATTCCAGAGTTTAGCAAGGTATTGGGAGTACAGCCAGTCCCCTGCAACATTATTTGACTTGTTTCTGAGTAGTAAGATTTTTTTTACTAGAGTGGCGGTCCCTTGCTGTACAGTAGGACAGTAATACGTTTTGTACTGCAGGGCATTTTTCTGGATGATGTATGAGTTTGTGTGCTGTAGTTAGTTGTGGATATGTTAGGTAGCTGTGCAGTTCATGTCAGTTTTAATTGCTTTAAGTTATGACAATGGTGGTTCCTATGAGGGAGATTGTTGGCAAATTTAGCTATTTTATTATAACAAGAGGCAAGTTTCATTCTTTGAGTATTGTTTACGTTTGTAAAGATAGGAGTGGTGTATAAAATAGTTGACAGCAAGAAGGTGGTGGCCACAGTTTTTCTTGCAGCATCTGTAAGAAATCTATTTATTCTATAATGGGAGCTTAGTTTCTGGTGTCTAGATTTAATAGTGAGCATTATATTCTGGACATATCTGATTTTGTCATGTATTATCGGGTCCCCTTCACATGGTTGACTTTTCGGAAAGCTGACTTTCAATTCTTGCAATTTAAATATGTACTTCTATTGTGTATTCTCTACTGAAAACGGATATGTATCCAGTTAGACCAGCCCGGTTAACAAATGTAAAATAAATAAATAAATAAATATGGCCGAGACCATATGATTGACTTTCGAAAAGCCGACCATGGGGAACCGTTATCTCCGTACAGTGAGGAATGGGAAAATTTCCACTTCCGCACTGTAGTGTGATCTCAGAGTTGGTATATTTAAGTTACAGGGGGTATGGAGGGTGGAGACCCCATGGGGGTTGCAGGGGGGCTTGCCCCCCTGCTAACAGATGAAAGGTAAGTGTTTGGTGTGTGTTATGTGTTTATTTTACATGGTCGGCTTTTTGAAAGTAGATCATATGGTCTCGGCCATATGAAAGTCGACTTTCTGAAGAGTTGACCATGTAAAGTAGACTCAGAGTTGGTATATTTAAGTTACAGGGGGTATGGGGGGGTGGAGACCACATGGGGGTTGCAGGAGGGCTTACCCCCCCTTGCTAACAGATGAAAGGTAAGTGTTTGGTGTGTGTTATGTGTTTATTTTACATGGTCGGCTTTTCGAAAGTCGATCATATGGTCTCGGCCATATGAAAGTCGACTTTCTGAAGAGTTGACCATGTAAAGTAGACTCAGAGTTGGTATATTTAAGTTACAGGGGGTATGGGGGGGTGGAGACCACATGGGGGTTGCAGGAGGGCTTGCCCCCCCTGCTAACAGATGAAAGGTAAGTGTTTGGTGTGTGTTATGTGTTTATTTTACATGGTCGGCTTTTCGAAAGTCGATCATATGGTCTCGGCCATATGAAAGTCGACTTTCTGAAGAATTGACCATGTAAAGTAGACCCGTATTATCACACCTAGAACTTTACCGTGAGTTACAGTTTCAATGACAGTAGTATTTGCTGACTTTACGGTGAAAGGCTGCTTTTGATTTTGACAACTTTTTGAGGTAAAAAGCATTAACTTGCATATCTCGGGACTGAGTAGGAGTTTTGATTCTTTGCGCCATGTTTCTACAGAGAACGATTTTTCAGTATTGTCTTGGAGCTTATTTATTGTTAAGGCTGCACATATTAATGTTGAGTCATCTGCATACTGAACTAAACTAACATGGTGAGAGGAGGTGTGGAGGTTATTAATAAATATATTAAGCAGGATGGGACCTAGGATAGAGCCCTGAAGGACACCTCTAGTAACTGAAGGCTGAATAGCTTTATTGCCATTTACCAGCTTGTTTCCTTCCCGATAAGTAACAATAACAAGTAGTTTTCTGAAAGTCCTACTGAGGAGAATCAAACGAACAGTTGCTGGTGCAAGACAGTATCAAATGCCTTTGACAAGAACATGGCAGACACAAGCAGACCATCATTTCTATGTCGGTTTATCATCTGGGTAAAATGTGGTAGAGCAGTAATGGTGCTGTGCTGGGGCGTAACGCCATATTGTGTTTATCATCTGGGTAAAATGTGGTAGAGCAGTAATGGTGCTGTGCTGGGGCGTAACGCCATATTGTGTTTATCATCTGGGTAAAATGTGGTAGAGCAGTAATGGTGCTGTGCTGGGGCGTAACGCCATATTGTGTTTATCATCTGGGTAAAATGTGGTAGAGCAGTAATGGTGCTGTGCTGGGGCGTAACGCCATATTGTGTTTCTGAGAGCAGGTTGTTTGAGGTTAGGTATTGCATCAGCTGCATATAGATGCATTTCTCTAATATTCTGGAGAGGGTAGGGAGAATTGCTATTATTATTAAACTCTGTAGATGTGCTGCCTTTTTGCAGTGGTATGATGTAGGATTTTCTCCACAGTGATGGGATGAATCTTTCTGCTATGGACCTATTAATCAGTATGGACACAGGGAAGGCTATGACTTCTGTAGCCATTTTTAGGTAGTGTAATGGTAATTGGTCTGCAGCTACAGATTTAGTTTTTAGTTTAAGGAGCAACTGCATTAGAAGTTAGGTGAGCACTGCACTAAAACTGAAGAGCTGTGGGTGGTTTTGGCTGGACATGGGTAGAAAGAGGGAGGGAGACAGATGTATTGTTGTCTAAGAGAGATAATATTAATTGTATAAAGTAGGAATTAAACTGTGTGAGGATAAAGTCTGTCATATCATTTATTTTTGGAGAGGGATTGGTGGTCTTGCCAGGGTGGAGTAGTTTATTTAGTGATGACCAAAAATGTTTTGGGTTGTTTTTATGTTTGTCTTGTAGATTAGTATATGTTTGCTTGTCCTGTTTGACATGGAGTTTTGCAAGGTTTCTAAGATGTCTAAATTGCTGGAAGGCATTCTGAGTTCTATTTTTAAATGTCCTGGTGCTAGATTATTTGAGGTCTGTAAGAATATGTTGTTAAAGTGTTCTACAGCAGTATCTAGTGGCATTGGTCTAAGTACATTATGGTTATATTGTTTTAGTGTTTCATTGAAAACATCTTTGCTGAAATTAGTTGTATTTATTATTTGATTATAGATAATATGTTTATCTAGGCTATGGTGAGATCTAATGGGATATGTTGGTATGTGGTCACTTATGCTACCTGAGAAGCAGCCTACTTTTGTCAGCTTGTCTGGTTTGTTTGTAAGGATCCATTCTAATGATGACTGTCTCCATAAAGTTTTATTGACTCTAGTGGGTGTGGTTATTAATTGCTTGATATTGTACAAGTTTATGGATTCAGTGAAGGTAGCTGAATTTATGAGTTGCCAGTCTATATTTAATTCTCCTAAGTATTACAGTTTCATGGTTAGTTTGTTGGGATATCCAATATAGGATGGATGTTTTCAGCAGTATCAGTGTTATTCTCTGGTGGTATATAAATTACTGTTAAACATATAGTTTACTTGTTAGGAGTGTTATTAGAAGTTCAGCATTGTTAAATTTGAGTGTTTCCTGTGGGAGTAAGATGATGGTTAGGGAATTTTTATAAAAATCATTACACCGTCTGCATGCTTTTATATCTGTCATGCCTGAATATATTATATCCTGGGGGGATGAACTCTTTCTTTTTTTGTTTTTTTTTTAATCAGGTTTCAGTAGCTATGACTACATCAAGAGTGTATATGGCAAGATACGCATGGATGTCATGGGTTTTATTGCACATACTTCTTAGATTCATATTTAGTAAGGTGAGTTTGGGTTCTGTTTTTTGTTGAGCAGTATTAGGTGACTGATTTATTTTGGGCTTGGAAGTGATAGTTTTATTAACCATGGGACCTGGGCTGGGGTGAATATCTGCACTAATTGTCTGAATTGATGTTTTACAGAGGGAAGAGTGTGGCCAGTTATATTTTGGCCTTGGTTTGGTATTTGATCGTAAATTTGGATATTTAGTTTTAAGATATTTATAGATAAATCAAATGTTGTTTGTTTGTAGAGATAGGGGGCTATGGAGAAAGACAAGCTATGTAGATGTTGATATTCTTTGTGAGGGCTGGTTGAAGTCCTAAGTATTTGAAGGAGGTGGATTTGATAATTGGTGATGAAGGCTAGTAGAGTTAGAAGGAAAAGTAAAATAATCTGAGTTAGGGGCATATATATATATATATATATATATATATATATATATATATATATATATATATATATACACTCACACACACACATATATATATATATATATATATATATATATATATATATATATA
This sequence comes from Protopterus annectens, assembly GCF_019279795.1. Lineage (NCBI taxonomy): Eukaryota > Metazoa > Chordata > Ceratodontiformes > Protopteridae > Protopterus > Protopterus annectens. The sequence goes on along the minus strand of NC_056741.1, from coordinate 1,141,552,306 downwards.
CACTCACACAACACACACACACACAGACACACAAACATATGCATGTTGGATAGAACTTTCACACTAATCAGCTTTCTCCAGTCTTCAGGTTTTAAAAATCAGGAGAGAGAGAGAGAGAGAGAGAGAGAGAGAGAGAGAAATGAGAGAGAGAGAAAAGAAACCGACTCTGTAAACAATAAGACTAAATTGAAAAATGCATCTATGACAGCTCTGGTCCACTGTGGAAGGAAGAAAATAGTAACAGTACATGTTCTTACGGTATTCCTCTAATTAACTACAATAGAATAAACTGAAATTGAAGAAACTGCCACCAATGAAATTTAGAGAGGGGTCTGCATTCCAAATAAGACTTATCCCTATTCTGTTTCACATTCGACAAGTTTATAAACATATATTGCCAGTATGAATTTATAGAAATTTGTGAACTGGGAACCCTATCAGAATTCATGTGTAAGAAGATTAATCACTCTGGGTTGTGAGACTTTATTTTTTCAGATTATTTTATATACAAATCTGTTTTCTAATCCCACTAGATCCTAAACCTTGCTGGAAGAATTTAGCTCTCAATGGGTTCTTCCCTGTGAAATAACTGTTAATTCTGAATACATCCAGATGAAAGTGAGTTATAACTCTCAAACATTATCATCCAATAAAGGCAACTGCAAAGTAATGCACATTTGGAGGTGGACCCCTTCCTTCTGTTTTAGAGCCTATACATTCTTCTGGCTAATCCTAAGGATGGCAGAACCGGAAAGAAAATTTGAAATGATACCATTGAATTGTTTTACTGTACTAAAGCATATGAGATGAGGTAAATCTGCTCACTAACATTTAATTGCTTGCATTTTATCAGGAAAGGGCATCTTATATTTTCCACTGAGATATTTTGAGATGTAGTTCCTTTAGCATGGGTTTGCATCTTAAATTGTCCCACACTGTTAAGTGTACATATGGCTACCTAAATAGACAACCTGAGAAACAATCTTGAAAGGTGAGAAGATACCCACTATGTAGATGTTGGAACATGTCCTGTGTAAGATAAATTGTAATGATGTATCTATGTTTATATCTGAGCCTGAACGTGAAACAAATGGCATATTTCTAAAGAAACTAGTGGAATGCATAATCTTACATAATTTAGCCACAATATATGGTCATCTATGAGATATGAGGAAGTCAGATTTTGAGTATTGGAAATAGAGATGCCATCATATGGCATATGTATGATACATGTTCTCTAAGATTGATAGTAAGTGTCCCTACAACTAGAATAAACTAAAGGGAAACCAAGGCACCCCTGATATACCCTTCTAGACAATCAAATAGCCTGGGAGACTGTGTAATCTAAAAGTATCCTGGGTGTTGGGGAATCATAGAGACATTGACACCTTACTTTTCAGCTTCTTTGGCATTCTTTTGTCATACGCTACCCCTGACACTCTGTGCCATTTGGCTGAAGTCCCTCTGATCCAGATTAGACCTCCTCATTCAGACTTCTCTTCTCCTGAAGCACCCCTCCCAGATACCTGAAGCTGCTAATCTGTTCCACTGTTTTCCTTTCTGTCTCAATTCTCAGCTTCTTCTAATTTCTCCATTTGCTGCCATTACAACTGTATTATCTGTATTCAGTTATTTCATCCCATGTGCCTTTAGTTTTGCATTCCATTTCTCTATCTTTTCCTGAAGTTCTTGCTCAGAGTTTGCCTATAATGCCACATCGTCTGCATATAGACTATCTTTTTTATCATTCTGTCTTCGCCTTGCAACCTGATATAGCTCCTTTGTGTCATCTACTGGGTCACTTTCCAGAAGCTGGTAGAGTGCCTCTGATGCCTTGTTCTTTGCTATTGCAACTCCTCTCTTAGCCTCTTTGGTAGCCAGCCAGTGTTCCTTCTTAGCCTCCCACTTTTTCCTGCACTCCTTTCTTTTGATGACTTCCTGGACTTCTGCATTCCACCACTGGCTTTTCTTGTGTACTTTATTTCCATACCTGGTTCAGCCATATATCAGTTCTATAGTCCTCACACATGCTGTTTTGAGGTGAGCCATTCTTCTTCAACAACACCTGTTTCCTTTTCTTTCTGAGCCCTGAGTAATTCCTTGAACTGTTTTACTTTCTTCCAGTAAACGTCTTGGTCCCTGTTGACCATAGAGCCTTCTCTGATCACTGCTTGCAGCTGATTGTGGGAACCAGTGGTTTATGCTGTGGGTTGACTGATTTATGGGGATGACTTTGAAATTAATGACTCTACCGCTACTGAGTAGTAAACTTTGGATCCGAAGCTGAGTGTTTTTTTCTGCACTACCCTTCCATGTTGGATCCTGGAATTATAGGATGCTAGCCTCGTCCTTACCATCATGGCATCCACTTCCATGCTCCATCCTGACAGTGAACCTACACTGTGTGTACCAATTCTTAGTTATGGTCTGGCAGGTTGATTGTTTTTATGTCCAGATTTTGCTCAACAGAGCTAGCTCAAGTAACCCAAGTGTGGCAATTGGACACCGGCAGACCAGTAGCTGATTGACACTGAGCTGGCAGTCTTTATGGTGGGCACACACTGGCCAACAGGGGCACATACACCCCTCCCACAGTTAGCATGGGTCCCTGGCATAGGTCAGAATAGATATGGTCCTCAACCCACTTATCACAAGCACATACCAATGCCAATTTGAAGACAATAATGGTCAACGCAACTGAATCACCTGCAGCCAACTTTTACACCATTGATTGCTTGGTCCTGTTATGGTGCACAGTCTGTGATCTGTGTTCTCCTATCTTGAAGATACTGAGCACAACAGTAGATGCCCAAAGAGGTTGGTCTATACAACTCTTTTCCCAATAGGGCACCATCTACAGTTTGTGCTGCTGCCTACAACTCCATGCTTGGGAGAGTTTGAGATGTAAACACTTAGCATGTTTTTAGGAGGTGGGGGGAACCCCATAGAGACACAAGGTGAATACATAAACTTCATATGGCATTAGCCAGTGGTCAGGATCAAACCTTGTACCTTGTGCACGTGGAAACGAAGACCTTAAGCATTATGCCAACTTGCCTCTCGCTATATACTTGTCTCCAAGGACAGTAGGAAGACTAGTCTGTAATTATTAGGTTTTAAGGAATGTTTTCCAAGTTTGGGAAATAATACATTAGCTAAAGAGGAAGAGTCTGAGAATTGTCCTAATACTTGAGCATCTATAAGCAACTACACAATGGGGATCACAGTTTACTTTTTTTCCTGAAATGTTTACAAAATCTGGTGTAATCCCATATGTGCCAGGAACTTTCACATGGGAATCTGATCCAGTAGTTGAAATAAGACAGGTAAAAAAATGAAGGTGACTAGATAGTTGAGATAATTTAATTGAAGACAGGGATTTGTCCATATCAAAATATTCTACACTATGGTTTGGCTGGAAAATTGTCATGCATTCCTGCAGTATCAGATTATTACAATGTATTGGATCTCTGATAACACTTCCTTGTACATTTACCAAATATATCACCATTACCTCCCTAGTCCCTTCTTTTAGTCACCTAGGCACCATTTTGGTGACGAGCACCCGAGCTTAGTAAAACTGAAAACCCTTTTCCATTTCTCATAAACAAATTCAAAATAATGTTTTAATATGCTGTTTTAATGTTTAGATATGTAGTATCAGTTATAGGTGGTATGTGCAATGTGTCTCTTTTCACAATATGCAATTCATTTTCTAAACTCTCTGCTTCTTAGTTTTGTCATTTTTTTCTTAAGTTTTTCCTAAACTTTATTTAAAGTACCCCCCACTTTTCAAACTGTGATACCTCATAACCCAGTACCATGCATCAGAATCTCTAATCTACCCTCTAAGTACTTGCCCTTTCCTTGTATCATTGTTTTTTCAGTGCCTAACAATGGGAGGGGTTTGAATATCAGTGAATGCCATCAGGACCATTCTACGATCAGAATTTGATGTGAGGGACCTGTTGTGATCTCATTGTGTAGAAACCCCTCTGTCTATTAATTAATCACATCTCTATCTTACTGGCTATCCCCTAGGAGATTATACATGTGAAATCTTTCCCTGTGGGGTTACAGAGATTCCATGTATCCACTTAGGAAGTCTATTTTTTTCTTTGAGGATTCTATCAATATTTGTGTCCACCCCCACATTGAAATCTCCCTCTAAAAGTATGGGTGCTTTCAAACTGAAATGTAAAAATCCTCTACATGTACTGCTGGGGTATCTTTACTGGCCCCATAAAAATTGCTCAGAATCGGGTCCCTTTCTTTGGTTTGTAAGTAGACACTGAGATGTTTAACACTTTATCTGCACAAAAAATATCCACAGCCCTGTAAAGCACCAAGTAAACTAAAATAATTACCCCTCACTTAACCTTATCACCCACATATCCTAACCAGTGTTAGACAAAATGGTGTACGCCCACCATTCCCACTTACTTTTCTGTAGTATCATTGCTTTAGTTGCTGATGTATGCAGTAAATTCTGAATCACTTTAATTCTTTTCAAGGAGTGCATACCCATTTAACATTTCATGAAAAAAGTGTCAAACAAGATGGGCTGGCATTTTAAACTGCCTCACTAAGTATCCCAGAAACCGACACTAAGAAAGCTGGAAACGACTCTTCAGCTGTGTTTTTATTCACTACTGACATATTTTCCCAAATGGTTAACAACCTGTTGAAACAAATAAACAGTAAACACACAGTACAATTTTAGTTGCTTTTTAGCTTGAGCCAAATCTGATTCTGCATTTCTTCCCCCATACTAGTTATCCACAGTACAGGGCTAAGAGCTGTACAGAGGCCCCCCATACTAGTTATCCACAGTACAGGGCTAAGAGCTGTACAGAGGCCCCCCATACTAGTTATCCACAGTACAGGGCTAAGAGCTGTACAGAGGCCCCCCATACTAGTTATCCACAGTACAGGGCTAAGAGCTGTACAGAGGCCCCCCATACTAGTTATCCACAGTACAGGGCTAAGAGCCGTACAGAGGCCCCCCATACTAGTTATCCACAGTACAGGGCTAAGAGCCGTACAGAGGCGCTATCACACAAGCAGCTATAAGGGTTGTCTGTGCTGCCACACGTACCTTACAAATGGGATGTATTAGAGGGCTCTGTCCCCTCCTCTGTGCAGGGACACAAGGGGACTGCATAACTTGGGGATCACAACACTCTCCATGGTTTGAGTATACACTATCATAGACTTGCAATTAGACCTATCTCCAAAGCATCTACCTCTGTGCTGTTCCTTGCCCTGTCTCACCTCCTCCTCCCTGGGGTTTTGGCATTTGGATGGCCATAATCTGCCCTCTCCTCACTCCAGGATAAGTGTAGCCACCCTCTCCATGCCACCTTGAATAAATGCCTGGCATTCTAATCAACTTCATGTTGTCTGGGCCACAGCCACGACCTTGTTCCATGGCAGAAAGGGATGAAGCTCTGGTTAAGATACAGATGACCCATGGTCAGCTAACAGCTCAGGCCCTGGGGGGGGGGGGGTAATGCTGGTGAAGGTGGAAGCGAGCTGTCAAACTGGAAGGTTGTGGTCTACTTCAAGGCAATGCCACAGCAGACAGATGCATGGAATGTAACATACAGAGCAGGGTGGCATTGTTTCTTATACATCATTGTGCCATATAACCAGGGAGCTTAACATATGTGTAAGCATCCATCCATCCTATGGAGCAGTTAATTATGAATGTCACAGCTGCACTTAAGGGTGGGAACACAGACAAGTATACACAAATCACAGCTTCACAGCAGATAATGGTATTGCTCCAGACATCTGACTATAACATCTGAAGACGACTTTGCTTGATGTTCTCCTACCCCACGAGGGAAATAAATAGGCTGATAAGAGCTTGCCCTGTGTTGGAATAAATGGCACATACAGGTACTGGAAAGGACAGACTGATAGTCGTGTGGTGGGGACCTGAAATTAAAGAAAAAAAGTTATTTATTACAATGCACAGCAATGAACATTATAATGACACAAACTATCACTAATAATCTCAAAAAATGGAAAAAAATGTAACCCTTCTCCAAAAAAAAAAAAAAAAAATGGCTCCATTATAGCAAAGATAAATAAAACTGAATGGATGGCCATAGTTATAACAAAACTGCAGTCCAGGGGTTCTCCACTGAAAGAAAGTTTGAATCCCAGGTCCAAAGTCCAGATTTTAACCAACCAACAAAATGGAACCTTGCAATGTCAATGTCCTGTATGCTAACATCCCAGACGTATCTCAGTTCAGTAGAACAATAGCAGCAACAATATAGATTTCAAGGAACTCAGTACAACAGTGTCCAGCTTGGCTACCAGAAGGAACAGTAATCATGGGCATGGAATGTAGGAATGGAAGTATATTCAAAATGGCACACTTTCTAAGTTGTCTTTAGTGGTAACAAACTTCAACGGGTCTACCGCACAAAATCAAAGTATAGACACTTTTATACACCTCTGAAGTGCATACAGAGTTTTCAGGTCTTTCTCATCCAGGTAAGTCTGCTCCCCAACTTTTCTGTAGTTCTGTTATAAAGAATCATCATCACCATCAACCCCCCCTCCCATTTTTACACGAATTAAGCTTGTAGTACCAACTATGCCACCTCTTTCAGTTCATTCTTTTACCTTCTGTGACAGGCATGCCTGATTGTCACAGGTCTTCTCTCACTCAGTCCATCCACCTTTTTGCTGGATATCCTTGGTTCCTCTTGCCTTCTTCCAGTGTCTCCCTAATCTTCTTCACTAAATCTGCTTTTCTGGGCATGTGCCCAGACCACTGTAATATGTTCTCTTTGACCTTTTCTGCAATTCGAGCTACTTTGGCTTCTGCTCTGATGTCATTGTTTCTACATTTGTCCTACAGTGTGCATCCCGCTACCCATCTTAGGAATTTAAGCTCCATCACCTCTGTCTTCCTCAGCTGATCTGCCTTAATACCCAAGTTTCTATGCCATACAGAAGTACTGGTTGCACAACTGTTTTGTATACCTTCATTTTTAGCTTCTTTGGTGACTATCCCTGACACTCTATGCCAGCTTGCTGCAGCCCGTCTGATTCTAGCTGTGACCTCCTCATTCAGACTTCCATTCTCCTCGACTACCCTCCCAGGTACTTAAAGCTGTTTACCTGTTACAATAGCTCCCCTTCTTTCTCACGTTTTAGCTTCTTCTCATTTCCCCATTGGCTGCAGTGACAACTGTCTTGTCGGTACTCTATTTCATCCCATCTGCTTTCAGTTTTGCATCCCATTCCTCTTCCCCTTGCTGAGGTTCTTGTTCAGAGTCTGCTTGTAATGCTAAATTGTCAGCATACACCAGCTTTTTTGATCTGTCCGCTTTGACCTGTTTGTTAATGTAATCCATCACCAGTAAGAACAGCAGTGGTCTCTGAGCTGAACCCTGATGTATATTCACTCCCACCGGGAACACCTCTGTGAGCCTGAATACTGTTCATATTTTTGTTAGTGGTCCTTGTAAGCAGCCTGCACTAATTCTACCAATATTTCCAGGACTTTGAACCAACACAGGGCTGCCAAAAATCTGCTTTCTTGGGGCCTTGTGTTATGCTTTCTCCAAGACTACGAATGTCCAGTTGGAGTCTTTCATCATCTCCAGGTTCTTCTTTACAATATGTCACAATGGAAACATTTGGTCACTTGTGCTGCATTCTGATATGAATCCAACCTGCTCATCTCCCATCTTACTTTCTACTACACTGCATATTATTTGTTTATCAATAGCTCTCTCCAGGACTTTCATGCAGTTTTACAGGAGTTTGATACCTCTGTACTACCAACAGCTATGAATGTCCCCTTTGTTATTTTACTCTGACACTGGAATTCTCCAGACATCTGGCTATAACTTTCTCTCCATATTTTTATGAGTACCCTCAGCAGCTATTTCTCTCTTAATTCATGCAACATCTTGATATCTGCTATCACCTCCTCTTGGTCTGCTGCTTTCCCTGTCTTCATTTTCCTTAGTGCTGTTCTTACTTCTTCAAGGGGTGGGTCTTCTTCCTCATTCCTCGTAGCCTGTTTACGGGGAAGTACAACTGCTGTGGGGTTTCTGTGTTTATGTACAGCCACTGAATGGAACTTCCATCAAATGGCTGAACATCGGACCCTATCCACTGAACATTCATTCAGTGAATGTTCACTTTATTGATGGGGAAAGTAACTAGCTGGCCACCACTTCCCCATGTGCCCCACCACAGTATTTTAAACCCATCCAGGTGGAGGGCTTTCACCCCACATCCCCCAACTATATAAGCCAACTCTAAGAAAACACTACAGTGGTCCAAAGGGCAGATGGGAAGTTGCATGCTAGCTACTCCTGTATGTGATCTTGTGACTGTCTCTCTTGCTGAACCATGTGTCAGCTACCACCAACCCATTTGCCACAGAAAAATCTAGAATGGCCTCTCCTTCTTTATTCTTGCTGCTCCACCCATTTGAACCCAGGCAACCCTCAAATTCTGTTCTGTCTCTCTATTCTGATACGAATATTCAGGTCCCCTATTATCACAACTCCTGTTGCCTTGTTTTATCTAGTGTGTCATTGTAAAAGCTGCCCGAATGCTCTCTTTTCCTAATCATCACAACCTTGCTGTGGGGCACTGGCCAGGATTATGAATCCTGCCCTATCATTACACTGGAGTCTGATTGCCATGAGTCTGTCATTAATTCTGATGAAATCCATCACTGTCTTCAAAGGACTGTTCTTCAACACAATTCCCCCACCATATCTAGTTTGTCCTTCTCCAAAAGACATAGACTCTGGATCACAAGAAAAGTGTTTTTGCTGCAGTGCCCTCACACTTTGTCTTTTGGATGCACAGGATGTCCATTAACCTCCTCACCATCATGTCATCCATTTTAAGCTGTGCCCTATCATAGAACCTATATTTAGTGCAGCAATCCTGAGTTTGTGCTTGGTTGATTGACTGGTTTTATATCCAGCTTTCACTCACAAACCTATCCCAAGTAACCCTGGCTAGGCAACCAGACACTAGCTGGACAGTAGCTTATTGACCCTTGGGTGCTGGGCTTTATGGCTAGCACCTACCAGGCAATAAAGGCTCATAAACCCCTCCCACCATTAGCATGGGTCCCTGGCATAGGTCAGAATAGGCCAAGTCCTCAACCCACTCATTATCGGTAAATACTCATGTCCATTTTTGACAACATTAGCCAATGTGACTAAATCACCTAGAGCCATTTTCTTACACTTTCAGGTGGCTCACCCTGACATATTATAAAAAAATTATTCCAACTTTTTAGTTCATTTTTATCTGTATCTCCAACACTAAAATTTGAATGTTGATTGTGGAATGTTTGCCATGGAGAACATATAGCAAGAATGCTATTATTTCAAGATTCCATGCATGCTGTGTAACAAAGGCCAATTTTGCAGCCTGGGACTCAGTTGTTTAGTTTTACTGACAGTAAACAGGTATTTGGACTACCAAGGCCATTATTACAGCCTGGGACTTAATCGTATAACTGCCAGGGAAACCAAGAGCCCTTTCTTAAAAGAGAAGGTAAAATTAGGGGGAGGCTTTTTCACTGACAGTAGACAAGTATTTGGACTATATACACCATTTAATTTTTCTAAGGTGTTTGCATTTAGAAGGAGACTGTAGTAGTCACAGATACAGTAACCAATAATGTTGTTTTTATTTGGGTGCATGTTGAAACTTCAAGGCTGAAATTAGTATCCTCAGAAAAGAGGAATTAAAAGTGGAAATAGGTAGACATATATATGAAGTCAAAATTGTGATACCTCAGATATTACACTATCTGCCAGGTACAGCAGTCTCAGAGTAGGTATATATTAAGGTGGTCGGGGTGTGGAATGAGAGTATACCTCTCAACCAGCAGATCATACCTTTCAACTCTACAGATTTTTCCAGAATAGTCAGAATTTTGCCTCATATTTTTGGTCTGTCTCTCATAATATTGCGGTTTTCTGACAAATCACTGGCAAATCATTGAGGGTTGAAGTCAGAAAATAATGACAGCCATTTGAGTTTCAGTCTTCATACCCTACAGAAAATTAATGCTAATGCAAAACCTGTTGTTCTATCAACTTTCTAAATTTGTAAGAGCAATATTTAAAAGGTGTCCCTATTTTTGGCCCTTTGTCCCACCATTATTTGTGGCATTGTCCAGATTTCTTGCTCTAAGAGGTTGAGAGGTATGCAGCAGACACTGAAAATAGGTACAAAGGCCCTAGAAAAGTATGTACATCCAGCCAAAAGTCTGGCCATCTAAATGCCAAACAGCACATAATTCTTCCCACTTCCATTAAGAATGTGGGATAGTACTCAGAAACACATTTAAAAACAGTGTGACAAGATTGATTGAAATATATCAGCCCATTATCAAACTAGACAGAGCAAAATCTGTAGATTTTAATGAACTGTATTGCAAAATTCAACTACACAATGTCATTTATTTTGCTTCTGAAAAAGGGTGTTGTGAGATGCATGCCCTCTTTCTTTAACTTACTGGTGCCATTTGTATGCTGGTCATGTAGTATAGTTTTCTGTACACTGTGCACCTTCAAAAATCACATGGGGTGAGGTTCCTCCATAATAGGGACAGTTGAGAGGTCTGGATGGGAATGGAGGATGAAGCCTCAGTGCTAAAAATGTTTTATAGGTATAACAGCAAGTTCCAGAATTCATTTTTTGTTTGATTCGCAGTTTGTTTTTGGAGCATGAAAGATCAGATTTCAGAGTTTTTATATAGAATTGTTTTATTTATTATTTACTTCACTTTTAATTTTAGGGCTGAGACCAAGTTTTGCAGAAAGAGAATGATAGAGAAGCAATTCTAAATCTGGTTATTAATGTACGTATGATGCAGTCAGTATTTGATAACGACTTTTTTATCCATTCGTGGAACACATTCTGTACATATACAATCAGTATGAGTGATCAGGTTTCTTTACTGATTTTATAATGAATTCAGAATACATAGTAGCCTTACCATATTAGTAATATTGCTTGTAAAGGTCATTAGAACTGAATATACTGTTATAATTTCATAAATGCATTAATATCCATGTTTTTCTACTGAAGGATTCTTCCAAAATATACTCAGTTAACAATTTTCTATGAGCATTGTTGTTACTGATGTCACTGTATGTACCATGAAAGAGCACAAAAGTGCAGGAACAAATTATCTTAGCTTGTATCTCTAATGTCGGCTGAGAATGTTGCTGCATTAGTCATTTACAGACCACATGAGAAGTCATCCTCCCTAGGATACTGTGCTATGCTTAGCTGTGGGTACTGTATTTCTGAAAGGACTTAAGAAACACCGAAGGTGACACCAAAAACTGGAAAAATTAACCAAAAAAATTTTGCATATGAAACCCCAAGAGAGCAAAAAAAAATCTAACATGATAAATTTATAAAAACATATTTCGGGACAGTGAAGAAATGCCACCTGATAGAGAATTTGATGGAATAAAGATAGAAGGAAAAATTAGAAGAATATGTTGATGCTCTGTTTTTTTTTTTTATTAAATGTTTGGCTTGTGAAACTGTGAGACACATGGAACAAAATACAAACTGCAGGTTTATCCTTAATACCGATACTAAACAAAATTATGCTGAAAAATTAAAATATGTATGTGATGGACAGGGACTATAAGCTTTAACTTCCACACTGTTGCTGTCTATATTTGAAGTGAGAAAAAACATGACTCTTACCACTAATATACAACACTTTACAACGTTGGCTTTAAGGATGTACAGTAAGCATGTATGGCTGCATTGGGTAAGAGACAAACCCTGACATATCCAAATAAGCTTTACACCATACAGTTACAGATCATATTTATAATGACCGGCTCCCCAGAATTTAACACAACTCAGACTAAGCTCAGTGCCTGCCAGTGCAACCTTAACAACAATAATTGAAAGCTGATCATAGTTTGCACATACACACAATATTTTCTAGAATATGTGGTCAATAATAATTCTCCAGCACAACACCTTCCTTACCTAGTCTTAAGGCATGCTGTCATTAGCCAAAGTAGACTGGCAATCCAAGAACACGAATTACTGTCTATCCTTAAAATAAACCAACCTTCAACTATTTAAATTGTACCTACAGCTTAAGTAGTATATCTTTGAAGGGTAGACACCCACAATTAACTTTAGCAGTAAAATGCATAAACCCTAAAACAAGTAAAACAAACATTTGCAATAAATATTATCTATTTTTTAAAAATAAATATGCAAAACATACACAATTTGTGCAGGAAATTGAAAATAGAATATTTAAACAAATAGGTAATATTCAGTAAAAGAAAACAAGGTCTAACAACTAAACTAGAAACTGTTTTCGGATTAAAAAAGAAAACAATACAATGGACTGGATTTATAAACCTACCAGGACATGTACGCAGACATGTACACATCACAAAGGGTTTTTGATATTCACAAAGCACTCTTACTTGGTGTTGCATAGTCCTCCAACACAAAGACATGCAGCACCACAAAGGGATGGCCCACGGCCATGCTAAATGTTAATGAGGCACTTGGAGGGAGAGGCATTTATTAATTAACCATGTACTTTCTCCACAGAACCTCTCCCAGGAAGTCATCTACATGCCTGAGTGAATCAACAAACTGCTTGCATGTGTAGATCAGCACAGCCATGCCCACAACATTGCAGTAGAGAACATGGCAAAAGGCAGTTTTTACCCACAAACACAAACATGTGGGGGAACAACTAGACACCAGGTCTAACAGTAGAAGTGACATAATGGCACCAGCATCAAACCAGGGATTGGGGAGTGGAGGAACCACAGGAAACCAGCAAAAAAATGCAAATGTGCTGTATCAGTACCAACATTATTACAGGGAACACAGGGTTGGGGGATATATACTGGACATAGCTGTACTACCACCATTATTACAGGGATAGGGGATAAAATAGAAACAATATAATAATGCCTTAAGGCACAGAACAGCATAATGGGGAGGGGGGACACCAGATACGCTCAAGTCCTGTAATGGCACTGACCATAGTATAGAGATCAGGGGTAGGGAATACTGTAGACAACAGGGAATACTCCTTAAAGTGCCCTAAGGCACATAAAGCATGACAGGGATGGGGTTTACCACTGGACACCAGGGCTTACACTCTTACATGTCATAATAACACCAACATCTTAAAAGGGATCAGTGGTAGGGTGATATACTAGCCCACCAGGGCTAAAACCATACTAATGACACAAAAGTATTAATGGTTGGAGGGGATGACAGTCGGGATTGACAGGAACAGGGACTGTAGTATGTTTGCATCTGTGTGTACATGATTATGCACATGTCTGTCAGACAGTGACTGGAGAGGAGATTCCAGTGCCTACATGAGCAGCAGGGTAATATTGCAATGTGCAAGTCAGCCTTAACTGGCATGTTGCAGTACTGCCTACAGTTCAGGAACATGTAAACTAGCTGATAATGATGTCCAACCTCATCGTAGCTAACATGTTCCTGAATTGCATTCGGGCACGCTGTGCTGGAAAGGCCTTTTAGCACTGGACATAGGGCTCAAACTAGGGCCTTTAATGAATTTTCCAAACTCGTGTCTTTACTATGTCTGACTTTAAGACCAAAGTATAATTTTTAGTCTTACTGGTCATATAATTCAACTTGAGCTCAGTCTCAAAGTATATCCTACAGCAGACAAATTGTAGGTGTTCCTATAATGTGTTTTAGTTTACAAATTAACAGCCAGTAACTATATTTATAAATCTCTAAGTAGAATTTCATGTTGCTTTTCTTTGAATTTTAGAAAATGTATTCATGTTTCCAAAGCTGCATACTTCTGCAGCAGGGGAGGAGTCCTAGCAAACTATTGTCCAAATAAGTCATCATCAACATGTGACTTATAGAATCTTTAACAGCAGACTTTGCAAAAGTGCACACATTTGGAAATCAATTCTTTGCTGTACTTTTAAACTGAACTACATTTTCTTAGTGTTAAAATTACTTATATACCATCTTATGCATCTGCTTTCACATATATTTTAATGAAAAGACAAACAATATACAGCTTCTTTAACTTTTACCATATAAATAACTTTGTATACACAATTCTATTTTATATAGCTATATCTAGCTCACTTTTTATGTATTTTCCTTAAAAAAGTAACATTTCTCAGTTTATAATCATGAAAAAAACATCCATTATTGTACAATCATTTTATTATTTTAATGTGATTAATGGGACAGGTTTGATAGATAGTTAAGAGATCATGTTTTTGTTGACTTTTGGGTGGCGTGGTGCAGCAGTTAGCATTCTCGCCTCACAGCAAGAGGTTCTCTGGTTCAATCCTCGGCTGTGGTGCCTTCCGTGTGGAGTCTGCATGTCCTCCCTGTGGTTGCATGGGTTTCCTCCGGGTGCTCCGTTTTCCTTCCAAAGACATGCTGTAGGTGGATTGGACACTCTAAATTGTCCCTAGGCGTGAGTGCATGCACGTGTGTGCCTTCTGTGGAAGTTTGGGTGCCGGGCTGGCAACTCAACACTGTAAAAACTCTACTGCCAATCATGAGCAGACAGGTGATCCGCTGTGGTGACCCCTAACCGGGAAAAGCCGGAAGAAGACATTTTTGTTGACTTTTATCTCTTTTAAAGCCTTGTGTATTGTATAGCGTACGAAAGCCCTTGGTTGTATTTTTAAATAAACTTGATGAGGTGTTTTTGGTCATGGAGTTTATTATATTTTCTTTACTTAGGCAGGATGTTACCAAGGGACATCAGTGGTAGCATACAGCAACATTGTTGCTGGTCGAGTCACTGGGCAGTTGAATGATTTTATATCCCAGTTTCTGCTCACAATGTGCATGTTTTGGATTGTTGGAATTTGGTGGGTTTGATTAAAAAGAACCATGGTGACCTGACATACCTCTCAACCTCTTAGTATAAGAAATCTGAACAAGGGCAAAACTACTGCGGTGACAAGGGCCCAAAAGTAGGGACACATTTTAAATATTGCTCTTATAAACTTAGAAAGTCATTAGAGTAAAAGGTTTTACATTGGCATGCATTTACTGAAGGATATGAAGTCTGAAACTCAAATGTTTGTCGCTATTTAGTGACTTGAATCCTCAATAAACTTCCAGAAAACCAAATATTGTATAAGGAACAGACCAAAAATATGAGCCAAAAATCTGGACAATTGAGAGGTATGCCACATAGGCAGGGAGCACCTTTCAATAACCCATTTCTACTGGCAAATTATTTGTTCCCTTAAATACTTACTACCATGAAAAGGAAATTAAACATGCAAGAAAATAGTGAAGATTAAATTATACTAAGGACAATAACTGTATGAATTTCATTTTAATTTCTTAGCATACTGGTATTTAGTATTATCTAGACACTTCCAGAGAAATGGAATAATCGCAAATTAGCTGAAACACCTGATGTTCATAAGGATCATTTGCATATATCCCATGTGCCTCTGATACAAGAGGTTTGGCAGGTCACTCAGTGGAAGTTCTAGCTTTGCTGGAGTTTTCATTTTGTTTTTACTGTTGTTTTTTTCAGTGACCTTCTCAATCATTGTTTTAGTTTGTTGTTTGAGATATTTTTGTAGTGACCCTAATGATAATGGACATCAGCTGGGTATAACAGCCCTGTGTTTCTAATGCTTAGTCAAACAATGTGTTTGTGCTGTAATGATGAGGTCATAACAAGTCCAAAATATGCATATCCACAGCTAGTGGGTTTTGGCTTTATTGGCCTGAAATTGTCCATTAAAACGATGAAATAAGTCATGGACATTCAAAATTGCCATTTAGCTGAAACACCTAATGTTCATAAGGATCATTTGCATATATCCCATGTGCTTCTGATACAAGAGGTTTTGGAGGTCACTTAGTGGAAGTTTTCATTTAATAATCACAAATAAGGAATTTAGTGCATCAAGAAGATTATGCGGCTAGAGTTTGCAAGCTAAACCCAATACATTGATCTGTAACAATGCTTCAGAGCAGAAGGGACTGATTCAGCAACAAAACAGCATCATTGCTGTTCTTTACCTGATGTAAAGAGGTTGTTATAGCACACCCTCCCCCACCCAAGAAATTTTCAGCTGAAACCGCCAGCTCCTACAAAAAAGATCAAGATAGTTCTCCCGCTAAAATCTGGATACTGCTTCACAGAAAACATCTGACTTTTCACATTGTTTTGCCAAACTAGGGAAATCCTTTTAATGAAGTACAAGCAGTGACAGTAAAAATATTATCAGCAGAAAATTTTCCAGAAGGATCTACTTGAAGATGCTGTGCTCTGTATTGTAATGTACTGGTGTGCAAACAGCATACATGGCTTTGTGCATTTTCTTTATTATACAGCTTGCAGGATACTGGTAACAAAGAAAATCTTTTGTTCAATCGAGGACAATGCGAAGTATATTACATGTGCATGGTATGGGTGAGGGGCACTGATGCATCAGGGAGATAATGATAAGCTAATCCTGGAAAGGCTTTCTTTAGGTTTCCATGGTAACATGGAACCTCATAAAAGCTAGCTTGCTATGATATCTGTTTGACAGCACCAAGGTAACAAGTGTAAAGCCACTGTTTCTGAAGCAATGTTTGTTAAGAATAACTGGTTTAACTTCTGCACCTGTGGCTCCCAAGGCTTATATAAATTTACTGGAAGATGCTGTCTTCTATAAGTGAACACAGGAAATAATGTTGATTTTGTATGTGTGTGTGTGTGTGTGTGTATATATATATATATATATATATATATATATATATATATATATATACACACACACACACACACACACACACACACACACACACACACACACACACACACACACACACACACACACACACACACACACACACACACACACATTACACATGCTGCAGTGTTACCTAAGGTGCAAAGAGAATAGAATAGTGTGAGGAGGAAATCTGGTTCTGCCTATCTCTGGATTTTAATGTCTTTGCCAAAGTGCATGTCTCAAAGGGCTACCTTTCATATACTTCAGTAGAGTCTGCACTTAAAGTTCTCTTTATTATGAAGAGAGTGAACGGATAATGTTTGTGTTGGAGCTTGTTCATTAAAACTAGAATTCTTAATGTATTTCCTTTTAAGTGTTATGAAGTCAGAAATGACTGAATGCATTCATATTCATTAATTCCACTCGTTTCTTAGCAACCAAAACAGAAGACTAGATGAACAACTATTTACTAGATCAACAACTATTTACTTATTTTACCTGTTATTCTTTGCTTATTAGAACATTTTTAAGTTGGCGTTAGTTTTGTGTTGTGCACTCTGTTGTCATTTTGTGTTTGTTTCCTTTGCATTCTGAACATAACCATGTTTCTAGACACTAGTTTTAAATTAAAATTAGTTATTATTTTTATAAGTTAAACATGCATTTGCAATTATGAGTATTATATGATACGCAACGTTTATTTACTGTTGAAGTCATAGTTGAAGCATTGGTCCATCTGTTTAGAGACATCTTCTTGTTACTTCTTTTTCATGTAGTAATCTTAGGTGGGACTGAATAAGAATCCTTATGAGGACTGGTGACAGATTCTGCTACTCAGAACTGAATTACTGCTGTCTGCCCCAGGTATCAGGACACTAGTAATGCATTTTATGGAGTTCCTCGCTGATGATAGCGGAATCCTGCTGCAACTAGACAACGTATGTTACAAGCTCAGCTACACAGTTTATAAGGTAAGCTCCTAAGCAGTTCATTCCATGTTGCCAAGGTAATGTAGTGGCACATAGATAGCATATATGCTGTATGAACATTTTTGCATGGCATAGCTCACAGGATGCTGGTAAGTGGCATATGTCAGTGCACAACCAACCTAACAGTGCTTGTACAGCATCCCCAGACGTGCTGACACCTTGAATGGTACCCTTATTGCTGCAATGACCAACTAGTCAAGGAACATTATCTTATGCTTTGAGAAAGTTTAAGAATCTCTCTAGTACTGCCTCCAGCACAGAACAATGCATACCTGCATATTGTTTCACTGTGTTATACTAAAGTGGCCAAAATCAGCACAAATCAGAGTGCTCTGCTTATCAAATGCATGATTATCGTGTGCTGTAAATGGTCACGTTGTGGCTTGTGCTAGGCACAGATCCTCTTGCTCCTAGTGAATGTTTTTTTTATAAAATGCACAAAGCAATGTTCTTGTAATGGCTGGTAACATAAATAAAACTACAGAAGAGTCTCCCAGGAGATAAGAATGAACTTCAGCTTTCAGATGGCCTGACTGGTTATACCACAAGCCCTGATGGTTTATAGATGCTTGTAGGGCTGCCCATAACTTGCAATGCTGTCATCAATTAGAGCAAAGCTGAGCTGAAATGATCACATGAAAAATGAATAAATCTGTACATAACCAACACTTTGCTTTAATACATTTTTAATATACAAAGAGACCACATTCAGTTTAACTGTTAAATCTATTCATAATTTATAAACATTCCACTTCACTTATGGTAGTTTTTTAAATAATGTTTTCTTTACAAAGAAGACCGGATTTGTCATACAAGATTCAGAACGTGTTCCTTTTTCTGAAATTATAAACACTGACATTACTCAGTTTTGAATGGCACTGAAAGTTGATAACAATTAGAATGTGAAGCACAGAGGTCCCAGTATGGTAGGGACCACTATAGTAACAATAAGTAGCAGTAAAATGAAAAAAAAAATGATGGTACCAAACAGATACAATTTCAGCAAACACCATGTGACGCCCGTGCCCTGGCCAGCAATCAAGGAACCTCAGTCCTCACCACTAACACCAGTGAGGGGCATCTCATATATGAGGAAAGGATAACAAATACACACAGAAAAGTGCAATTTCCCTTAAGAGCACACAGAGATCACATTCAGTCCAGGGCTGGTCGCTCCCTTGCTCTCCAGGTCCCAAATAAGACTCCCCACTGACACATCTATAGGGTCCAGATCTCAGCCTAGTGGGCAAGCTAAAACCTCCAGCACCCTCTCTGTCTAACCAGTGCTTCGAGTACCTGCCCAAGTAGCTGAGACACACACACACACACACACACACACACACACACACACACACACACACACACACACCTTGAGAAGAGTTTATACAACCACACAGACACTCCCGGGGAAGCCTGGCACAGGTTCTCCAGCTGTATCCCTTTTTCCCAGACTATACGGTAGTACCAGCTGCCACCACCCACTAATATTTATCAGCTACTCAAAGGCCTTTAAAAGGGTGTCCAATTATTAATGTGCAACATTATTATCCAATTGGTAGTATAGCCCAGGGCTAAAGCTATTGAAGTGGCTTGGTACAATTTTACCAAAGGCATGCAAGTACTCTAAAGAGCTTAAATTATCTCTACAAAAACAGCCACAGTTGAAAGGGTTTACAAATATTTAATAACAAATAGTCAAAACACAAGACAATACTTTTTACTACACAGTGCTAGTCAAGAGTTCAGAGATCACAGAGAAATGCTTAAAATAATTCAGTAGTACAGTTCTGACATCACAGAAAAACACTTAGAAATAGCTAGAAACTAGAAAGATTAGACTAAGAGACAGTGCTGGTGAGTTGGATGGTCAAGACAAAAAGGCTTAATGCTCTCTGATTCTCTATGTTTTTAAAATCACATTCCTGGTTCACATTACATCATTCTTCACATGTCCCTGGGTTCCCAGACTAACAGAAACTACATTTACATTCTTCACCTCTGGGCAGAAACCAGAGCAATAAAGGACATTTATGCATGCAAATTCTGGCCATTAACTCTGGCCTTAAAACAATAGGCAGGATGCCTCACTCTAGACTTACTTACTCTGAGTTTTAACATCAAAGTGTCACAACATGCTTTACTTTGTCAGTAGAGTGCACTGTTGATACATTTCTTTGCAGTTCCACATGTAACACTATTTTTACCATTTAAGACAATAAGCCTGTGATTTACATTAATATTACAGATGACAGAATTATCTACAAAATTTTATCTGGCTAGGCTGGCAGCCTTCACCTATCTTCACCCAATCTTCACATATCACACCCCCCCCCCCCCAGGAGAACTCAAGCTAGTTTTTCAAGTGACCCTTGAGAAATGCTGTTTGAGCGAGTTAGGTCTATCTGAGTGTACCTTACCCCATTCCCTGTCTTGAAAGCCCATCTGCATTGACATTGCTAATCCCACTGTGGTGCTGCACAGACATATCATATGCTTACAACCCCAGGGTCCATCTTAGCAACTTGGCATTTTGCTGGCTGGCTCTGTTCAACCATGTTAGGGGGTTGTGATCTGTCATAACAGTGAATTTTCTTCCATACAGATAAGGCTGAAGTTTCTGCAGTGCCCACACTATGGCTAGAGATTCCTTTTCTACAGCTGCATAGCATTCCTCCCTGGGTTGGAGCCTACAACTGAGATAAACCTCTGGGTGATCTTCCCCCTCTGAAGAAATCTGGCTAAGTACAGCCCCCACCCCATGGTTCAAAGCATCCACCTGCACAACAAATCATTTGCTGTAATCTGGACTGGCTAACACAAGGGGTCCTCCCAAAGCTTCTTTAAGGTTCTGGAATGCCTGCTCACATGTTGGGATCCACACTACCTTATCTGGCCTGTTCTTCCTTGTCAGGTCTGTGAGGGGAGCAGCTATGGTACTATAACTGGGGATGAACTTTCTGTAGTACCCTGCTGTCCCTAAAAATGCCCTCACCTGCTTTTTAGTAACAGATGCAGACCATGCCTGAATGGCTTCCACTTTGTCAGGTTCTGGCCTTATCTTACCGCTCCCCACTCTATGTCCTAGGTAGGAGACCTCTGCCATACCCACCTGACATTTGCTCGGCTTAATGATCAACCCTGCCCTCTGTAGTCTGCCCAGCACCTCCCTGACATGTTGAAGGTGTGCTTGCCAGGAATGACTGTAGATGGCAATATCATCTAGGTAAGCAAGGGCAAACCCTCCTGCTAGGATATGATTTACCAGCCTCTGGAAAGTTACTGGGGCATTCTTCATCCCAAAGGGCATCTTTGTGAACTCATACAAGCCAAAAGGAGTCACAAAGACTGACTTCTTTCGAGCACTGGGATTCAAGGGCACCTGCCAGTAACACTTGGTAAGATCAATGGTTGTAAGATACTTAGCCCCACCCAGCTGCTCTAGGGCCTCATCTGTCCTAGGCATGGGGTAAGCATCTGACTCTGTGTGACTATTTAATTTCCTGTAGTCCACACAGACCCTGGTGCTGCCATCCATCTTTGGGGAGGCCCAGGGACTGTTGGACTATTGAATTACCCCTAGTTCCAACATCTCCTGTACCTCCTCCCTCAGAGTCTGTTTCACTCTCTCAGGCACTCTATAAGGGGCCTGCCTAATAGGCCTTTGTGGTCCTGTATCCACCTGGTGCTGACCCAGGTGGGTGCACCCTAGTTTCCCCAGTGAACATGTCCCCAAATTCCTGCAATAGTGCTTGGATGTCTCGAACCTGGGTAGGAGACAGCTGCTGGGACATTGCTACCCCTTCCACTGAGGTGTCTGCCCAAGCCTAGCTGAAAAGATCAGTCCCCATATCTCCCTCAGACTCCTCCTGCAATCCACTGCAAATGCTCAGCACGAGGTCCTCCCTATCATGGTAAGGTTTCATCATGTTAAAATGGTACAATTTGTGTCCCTGCCTTCTGCCTAGCAGTTCCACCATGTAATTAACATCACTTACCTTTCTTACCACCTTTTAGGTCCCTCCCAAGCTGCTTGCAGCTTGTTGTGTCTGACAGGAATGAGAACCATTACCTGCTGCCCCACAGCATACTTTCTAGCATGAGCATTCCTGTCATACCACATCTTTTTCTTTTGTTGGGCTTCTGACAGGTTCTCCTGGGCCAAGCCCATGAGTTCCCTGAGCCTTATCCTGAGGTTTAGGACGTATGCTACAACAGACTCATTCTGAGACTCGCACTCACCTTCCCATTCATCTCAAATTAAATCTAGAGGTCCCCTCACCCTATGCCCATACAGCAACCCAAAGGGTGAAAAACCTGTGGATTCCTGGGGAACTTCTCTGTAAGCAAACAACAGATGGGGCAAATATTTGTCCCACTCCCTCTTAAACTGATCTGCAAATGCCCATAGCATGGACTTGATTGTAGAGTTTAACCTCTCAACAAGACCATTAGTCTGTGGATGGTAGGGGGTGGTCTTCATGTGCTTCATCCCACAGGACTTCCACAGACAAGCCAGCAGGTCTGACATGAAATTGGCACCTCTGTCAGTCAGTATTTCTTTTGGGAAACCTACACTGCTGAAAATCTCTTACAAAGCATTTGCCACCTTCTCTGCCTCAATGGAGGACAAAGCCACTGCCTCAGGGTATCGTGTAGCATAATCCACTACCACTAGGATATACTTTTTCCCTGTGGAACTTGGGGTACTCAGAAGACCCACAATATCCATAGCTACCCTCTGAAATGGCTCCTCAATCACAGGCAAAGGCATCAAAGGAGCTCTCACCTTATCTCCTGCCTTGCCTACCTTTTGGCACAGCTCACAGGTCCTGCAGTACCCTGTTACATCTCTGGAAATTCCAGGCCAATAGAAGTTCTACATAATATGCCTCTTTGTATGTTTTATGCCCATATGACCTGTAAAGGGAATATCATGGGCTATGGCTAGAAGCACCAGACACTAGGCTCTAGGCACTACCAACTGCTGTGCTCTCTCACCTTCTAGCTCCCTCAGGGGTCCACTCTCAGTACAGTACCCCTTTGTCCCAGTATACAGATTCACCCTTTCCTTGAGAATCAGGTGCCTCCCTAGCTACCTGCTTCAGGCCTTGCAATGTAGGGCCTGAGAGCTGAGCCTGTCTCATCTCTCTCGTTGTAACCCTTCCCAGCTCCCCGTCCATAGAAAGTCTGGCTTCTCTGACAGTGGAGCCTCACTGTCAGCCTGGGTACTACTACTCACCTCTACCTTTGCAGTCACTCTGTCCAATGAATCATCAGTACCCCCAAGCAGCTGTGGTTCACCTTCAGTCTCACTCCTACAGGGTAGCTCCCTCCCTGAAGTAACCCCCTCACCAGTCCTGGCTGCAAGAATGCAGTCTGTCTGGGTCTCCCTAAGGATACCAGACTTTCCTGCTTGTCTCCAAGCCTGACTGCATGTAACTGCACAAGCACAGGGTACTGCACTATCAAAATCATTCCCTATCAGGACATCTGCAGGTATATCCTCAAACACACCTACTTGCTGGCTTCCTTTTCCAGCCTCCCAGTCCAGGTGAACCCTAGTCAAAGGTATCTGGAATGGGATCCCTCCTAAAGCCCTGACTGGAGTAGACTGCCCAGGCATGTAGTGCTCCTCTGTAACCATTGCAGGCTTTACAATGGTTATATCAGAGGGTATGTCTCTCTTGGCAATGGCCTCTTTGCTATTCACTACAATAGGATATAACCTCTGGAGGTACTTTGGTACCCTTGTTGTCCAAAGACAACCTTCTATTGGCATTTTGTCTTTCCCACTTACTGGCTCTGTCACCTTTTGTTCCACACATTGCCTCCGTGTATACCTGTATGCCCCATGGCCCCACTGGTTGCATTCAAAACATTTAACCCTAGGGCCTGGATATGTACCTGGACTAGTGGCTTCCCCTGCTATTGGCAGATTCTGTTGGGGCAGTGTGTGCTGCCCACCATGGGTTCCTTTAGACCCATGAGCAGTACTGGGGGTCCCTTTGCAGGGCTGCCCTGCTTGCCAGGTATAGATCTCCTTTCTTCCCCAACTCAACTGAAGTAGCACATTTTCTATCAGCTAACCAGATCCTCATGTCCTCAGGTAAAGTGCTAAGGGCTTGTTCCCTCACCAAAAGGTCTGCCAGCCCTTCAGAAGTGGTGACCTGACATCCACTCACCCACCTATGGAAATAAGTGCTCAGTTCAGCAACATATTCACACACACTTTCATCTG
Source organism: Protopterus annectens (assembly GCF_019279795.1). Classification (NCBI taxonomy): domain Eukaryota; kingdom Metazoa; phylum Chordata; order Ceratodontiformes; family Protopteridae; genus Protopterus; species Protopterus annectens. Next base: position 1,141,528,292 of record NC_056741.1, on the reverse strand, counting down.
CCTTGCATCTATGCTCACAAAACTTTTTCCTATACTGTTCAAGTGTTAGCTTGAACAATTCTAACAAGTGATTTTTAACAGCAGTATAATCAAAACATGCAACGTCAGACATTTTTGACAAAATAGTTACAGCTTTACCATGGAGTAAGGGAGTCAGGACCACACCCAGAGCCTTTGGTCAACACCATACTGTTTGCATACCCTCTCAAACATATGAATGAAACTATCAAAATTATCCCCCTCTTTAAACTGCAGAAGAAATGTACTGACCTTTTGTGCTTCTGGGGTCCATTTACTCCCTTCCCCATTACCTCCATGACTCTGGCGAAGAGTCAGCATTTCTCTCTCATGCTTCCTCTACCGCCCCTTTTCCTCAGCTTCCAGAAGTAGCAGTTTCTCATTCTCCTCAGCCTGTAGACTTCTCAGTCTCTCAGCTGCTTCTATCTCCAAATGCCTGGCCTCCAACTCAAGTCTCTTTAGCTACAAAGGGATTTTTAAGTCCTCTACAGAAAGGTTGAGCTGTCCATTTTCCGAGGGTATTATATCTCCACTGCCAGTCTGACTGTCCACCTGGTTGCTGTTTCCTGATGCAGCTGTAACCAAGGCTGCAATCAGGTCTGCCTTAGTCAGGTTTCCATGCACCAGTCCCCTAGCCTGGCACATCTCAGCCAGCTGGCTCCTTGTCAGCTTTCCATACTCCTCAGCTGACATGCTGCCTGCTCATCCTTACTAACTAAACTAACTAAAGAAATAAAACAATTGTGATATGTACTCTGAGTATTCACTGCGTGGCTGATTTAGAGTAAAAAACACCATCAGAGCTCACTGTACACAAGCTACAGGAATCCACTCTACCCACACCACTGCAAGCCAATTAGCATTTGCCAACCAATTAATATGTGGTGTGGATATCCCACCACTGCCAAAAAATTAATATGTGATGCCTGTGCCCTGGCCCAGCAATCAAGGAGCCTCAGTCCTCACCACTAACACCAGTGAAGGGCGTCTCATATATAAGGAAAGGATAGAAAATACACACAGTAAAGTGCAATTTCTTGTAAGAGCATACAGAGATCACAGTCAGTCTGGGGCTGGTCACTCCCTTGCTTTCCAGGTCCCCAATAAGACTCCCCACTGGCACAGCTATATGGTCCGGATAGTCTAGTGGGCAAGCTAAAACCTCCAGCACCCTCTCTGTCCAACCAGTGCTTCATGTACCTGCCCAAGTAGCTGACACACACACACACACACACACACACACACACACACACACACACACACACACACACACACACACACACACTCACACACTCTGAGAAGAATTTATGCAACCACACAGACACTCCTGGGGAAGGCTGGCACAGGTTCTCCAGCTGTGCCCCTTTTTCCCAGACTATACGGTAGTACCAGCTGCCACCACCCACTAATATTTATCAGCTACTCAAAGGCCTTTAAAAGGGTGCCCAATTATTACTGTGTAATATTATCCAATTGGTAGTATAGCCTAGGACTAAAGCTATTGAAGTGGCTTTGTAGAATTTAGCCAAAGGCATGCAAGTACTCTAAAAAGCTTAAATTATCTCTACAAAAACAGCCACAGTTGAAAGGGTTTAAAAATATTTAATAACAAATAGTCAAAACACAAGACAATACTTTTTACTACACAGTGCTAGTCAAGAGTTCAGAGATCACAGAGAAATACTTAAAATAATTCAGTAGTACAGTTCTGACATCACATAAAAAACACAGTCTAATATTTCTTGTTTCTAGCTATTTCTAAGAGAAAAACACAAGTCTAAGATAAACTTACATATAGAGCAAGACAGTGCTGGTGAATTGGATGGTCAAGACAAAAAAGGCTTAATGCTCTCTGATTCTCTCTGTTTTTAAAATCATATTCCTGGTTCATATTACATCATTCTTCACACTTCCCTGGGTTCCCAGACTAACAGAAACTACATTTACATTCTTCACCTCTGGGCAGAAACCAGAGCAATAAGGGAAATTTATGCATGCAAATTCTGGCCATTAACTCTGGCCTTAAAATAATAGGCAGGATGCCTCACTCTAGACTTACTGACTCCAAGTTTTAACATCAAATGGTCACAACATGCTTTACTTGGTCAGTAGAGTGCACTGTTGATACATTTTTTTCAGGTTCCACATGTAACACTATTTTTACCATTTAAGACAACAGTCCTGTTGTTTACATTAATATTGCAGATGACAGAATTATCTAGAAAATTCTATCTGGCTAGGCTGGCAACCTTCACCTATCTTCACCCAATCTTCACACATCACATTGCAAAACCCAGAGAGACAGCAGCATAAATGAAAAAGGCATCCAAGTATTTTGCAATGTCCTCTGCAATTTTCTGTTTATTTTAAGCTCTGAATCTCTTTTTGTTTGCACTCCTGGGAATATCTCTTGTTACTTTTCTATGCCTCCATACTGCAGCTAAATCTGTGTCAGTAATACACAAATCTCCAAATAATTTCATAAATTCTGATTATCAAGCAACATGTTTCTTATGGGCAGCAAATGTGAGTTTTAGATAAACTGATAACAGTTCCCCACTTTATGACAACCTTCACTATGATGCAGTGTGCATATTGTAAAGTTGATTATCAGACCCCCCCCCAAAAAAAAACATTTTTAAGTTGCAGCACTTGAAAAATGGGAGGGCAAAAACCTAATATCCTTCTGTCTGAACATCTGGTTGCACTATCACAGAATAAGGAAAATAAAGTACGTATTCTCTTTCTTCAGATTAAGTTCTTGGAGTTAATATATTTAATAAATTGTGTGTGAGGGCTTTGCTCACACATTAGGAGGTACAGTGTGGACATGCATGGTGTAAAAGAAATAGTGAAATGACAGTCAAGATGTTGTGACATAGGTGTCTGTTATAGTGATAAGATGTATTAATGAGAATATGAGGACTGGCAGTCAGTCATTGGGAAGATTAAACATTTAATATTAATATACTCAGTGAAAATAAGACAAAAGTTTAATCATTCTGTCCTTCCTTCTTCTTAAAGTTTTCTGTAAACTTTCTGTCAACCCTTTCTTCAACTTCTTCCACGGTGCTTCATCAGATCTGTCTTATATTAATGTTTATGCCCTTCCTTATCATTACGCTAAATTGTGAAACCTGCTCTCCTCTCCTGTAGTACCAGAATTTGTTTCAAATGTACCCCAATCTCCTTTTTCTGGGACTATGACCACACTGTTCACTGTTCCCACAGTTCTTTGTCATCACATCTTTATGAGGACCACATGGATTATTCCTGTCAGATCAACTAATACACAAGGAAAGTCATCACCAATACCGCTTTGTTAACCGTATCCTCTTTCACCAAGTGAGATGACATGAAAACCTCTTCACTCAACCATCACCAAGATGACTCCTCCCATCTTTTTCAACTCCTCCTTCCTAGTCTGCTGTATAAACCATTTATAATTAGAGGTTCCTATAGCAAAAATCACAGTCAGGACCATTGATTATGCCAGTTTACCCACAACAAATGCATTTTACCTTGAAGATGAAGCTCATAACAGTGATGTGAGTTCATTAGCATTTTTATGCATCTGACTTGCTGACAAAAAACATATTTCTTAACTTTACCAAAATAATGAATCCATTTTATAACAGCATGTGCTGTTGAAAAAGATTAGTGGAGCGTTTTTTCAGATTTACTGTGCATGGACACAATCGGTGAGTATTTATGCAAGGACATTGCCATGTGGAACACAAGATATGGTTACTTTGATGGACAAATGTGAAAATGCTGTAATATCATTATTTTTAAGCTTGCATTTGAATTCTTAATCGTGGTCAGTTCACTTGGATTTTTCTCTAGACGTAATGGTTCTTTTTTGTAGGTGGATGTACTGTATCACCTAAACACATTTTATTAGACTGATTTGTAAGAGTTCCAAAGAAGGTGTTAGGATAAATGAGATGAAGGATAACTAAGAAGTCTTTACTGAAACACGTTTGAGGGAGACCAGCCGAATCATACCATAAATTAAAAGAAACAATTTTAGATAGAAAACCTACATGTCTCTGTCCACTTTGAAGCTGAAGTATCAGGTTCATAAAAAAACACCTCTCTGTTGAGAGCAAAATATGTGTTAGTCACATATGTGGAATGAATAATGGAAGCGGTAAAAGGAAAGACTGAAGAGATCCATAGTCATTTCAATTATATCACAATGCTGGGTAAGCAAGAATGCTTGAAAGGTCAGGAGCCTATTTTACGGCCAAATTATTAAACTAAACCAAAATAAGATGGTCTTACAAAATGAGATCCCACTGAAAGTAATCTTTGCAGATATTTATCTTGGAATTTTTAACTTATTAGGACACATAGATCTGTCTAAATATGGTAGTAAAGAAGGCCATAAAGTGTGCCTCAACTGATGCTCCATTAGAGAACTTCAGGATTACTTATTTAAGCATTACTAGTCAAGAAGGTGTCTTTATATCTTTCTTGATGTTATTGCTTATTTAGGATGTAAATGTTATATTGTATATTCTGGAATCACTCACTTTTCAAAGTACAGATCAGTTAAATCTGATCACTCAGGTGAATTGAAGGCTTTTCTACATGTCCTGGACATATATACTGACAGAAAACTTCTAAGCCAGCACTGAAATTCAGATAGCATGAAAAAGTAGACTAGAGGGTCAGACTTGATGGTTTTGGAAGGAACAAAGCAGTTAAGATGAGTCAGTAATACCTCTCTTGAGTTCATAGAGGATAATAGGCCTAAACACTCAGTGTCCCTATAGCTGATAACACAGCAGAGAAGGGTGCTGTCAAATGCATTAGGTCTGACATGTTACAATTTTCAAGTCCTAATGGAGGATGAGAACTGTGTAAAACAATGTAGTACAATGTAAAGCCTTCTGGCAGAACTATTCATGGAACAGCAACTGATGCTCTGAAATAATTAATTGGAGCAGATGGCAGCCACTGCAATAGTAACATTACTTGTCAGAGCATATGGACAAGATGAGGGGAGGCTGTGCTTTTATGACTGTTTAATCTTAATGACCTGAGCCAGTGCACATGGAAACCCATCTCTGATGTGAGGTGCATGCAAAGCTGTGTAACCTTTCCCCTGTGTTTAACATGTACCATTTCTGTTTCCAACACAGTGAATAATGACACCTACAGCAACTGGAGCGGCATGTGTTTCCAATGTACTAGCAGCTGCTTCAATCCTCTTTGTCTTCTCAAGCATAGATTTGATGAGTTCTTGTAGTAGCCCCTTCTTGTACTACTATCTGGGGTTATTTTAAGATCGTCTTGTGTAATAATAAGTATTCCCAGTTTATAGCAGTGGAATGACAACACCTCAATGAAATTCTTTTCTTCAGAATTAAGGAGAGAGTCTGTGCTATCATTTTCATCTGCTCTGCCTGCACTATTTCTATTACTTTGATAATGTGATAGCTATTGGAGACAGCATTGCAATTGTCTTGCTCAGGATACTTAAATTTCCAGGCTACCCATTAATTAATACTGCCATAAATGTCAGTTTGTCCCCATGCAACCAGCACTTGCATTTCTCCCTGAGAATTACCACTTTGCCCCAAAGGTTTGTAATAGATTTTCCTTTAGGATGTCACTTTGTACTGTAACTAGTGAATTCACAGTAACCTATGTTAACCTTTATATATATTTACTACGGTCAAATTGATTAATGAGCAGCATTGAAATGTAAATACCATGGACAAGGTAATTGCAATAATTTTTCTAATATCTCTATTCTTATTATGAATATTAGAAGTTAATATATTTATATTATAAGTATATTATAAGTAGTAATTCTGTTTGAGATACAGTTATATCATGGTGCAAAGCAGAAATGTAGAAGGGGATTTGGACATGCAGTTATAGTAATTGTGTCTCTCACTCTTCTTGGGTAAATGTTTGGCAATTAGTCTGCAGACTAGTACACAGTTAGCCAATAACTAGACAGTAACCAAAGGTGAGAATCAAACTCAGTACCTTGTGTCTGTAAGGTAAACACCTTAACCATTATGCCAACCCATACTCTTGTCTTTCCCACATATGCGGGATTGAATCTGTGGACCTTAAGGTGGCACAGATCAATACACTTTATTATATTCAAGTTAGTAAGGCAAATCCAGTCACCGGCAGCAAATATTATGGTGTCTTCAATGGGGGCATCACACAGCGGGTCTATATTATAACATCAAAGTCTTACAACTTCGAATGATATAATATCAAATCCAGTAGAGGGAACGCTGGAAGTAGCGAAGCTGCAGAACACCGAATACTTTCCTAGGGAAAGTATTTGGTGGGCCGTTTCTGCAGCTTCACAATTTCCTCGACTGTGGAGCGAAGGTTATGGACCAGGTTAAGGTAAGTGTGCGAATGAAGGTGAGTGTGAAATTGGGCACGGGTCAGGTAAGTGTGCGATTGTGGGGACGTGAGGGTTACAGTGGGGTAGGTGAGTTAGGGTTAGGGACCGGGTAAGGTGAGTGTGCGATAGTGACGGACCTTAGGGTTAGGGTTGGGTTAAGGTAAGTGGATAGCTAGTGGTGTATGTATGGTTTAGTGTAGGGTTTTTTGAAGTGTGTGTGTTTGTGTGTGTGTGTGTGTGTGTGTGTGTGTGTGTGTGTGTGTGTGTGTGTGTGTGTGTGTGTATTATTTATTTTGGTGTGCTTGTGTTGTGCGTATGTTTGTCGGAACAGCAATTTTTTTCCCTGGGAAAAAATTTGCTATTCTGACTGTTTGGTTTTCTGGTGTTTCGCTCTACTGGGTTCTATATTATAACATTCGAAGTTGTAAGACTCCGATGTTATAATATAGACCCCACACAGCTAGGTCACACTTTTTAGGGGTATAAATATTTTCAGATTTACTGAAACTTAGTTCACATTAGTGGATGAAACACTGTTTTGCTTAACTCAGGCACGCATCTAGTCAGTGAGGCATCCTGAGATTGACTGAATGACAGATGTTTTTAAGAATATTTTCTTTCAAACTGCAATTTTCTTTCCTAGAGCAATTAATAGAACCACTTATGGATGAGTGGAGCATGGTCATATAATTCAGTTCATTAATAGTGCACAAAGCTTCCCTTCTTGGATTTTTTTAAATGATTCATCCCTGACCATTGGCCTTGTCATATTGAGCCCCTGAACCAGAAACAAATTAGCAATGCTTTTCTATGTAGAGAATAGACTGTCAGGCCAATAGTGAGTGCTGGCCATCAGATTTCATCACATGAAATCTGTTCGCAACTTACGGCTGCAAGATGGATTTGCAAGCTTTTGTTTAAACTTTTATTTAAAGGAAGTTGGCTGATCTTTTTTTAGAAAGGTGACAAAGGTACAGTGATTTTGGATGAGTAATTTATGAAGCTACATGGCATCTTACCTTGTTGGTATGGAGAAAGTTGTTTAAGATGAAGCATTTTCCTGTGATGCATTCAGGTTAAATGTCAAGAAAGTCTACACATCTGTAAGAAAATAAGTAATGCATGTGAACAGTTTTATGTTTGTGATATGAGTTTTAGACATTCTGAATACTTGCACGTTACAAGGGGGTTGCTATCCAGATGTGTATCTTAAATATATATGCATTATAAGTTCTCCCATCAAACACGAGAAAGTAATAGCAAGCTTAAGGAAATTAAACATAGATATGGTCACATGAAATGAAAATTCAGAGGATCGTGGCAGTTAACCTGAGGGTGTGACAGATGAATGCATGTCATAAGCTGTATTGAATTAAGCAAATGGGGGGTTCAGTTCTGCTGAGAAAACGGTTAGGCTTAGCATTAAAAAATAAATACAATGGGATAAACTGTCTGCTTTTTTACTACTCTACAAGAATAAGTGTTAAAAGCACCTTTTTGCTTAAGAAGAAAGATGGTGTCTCACTTAATTTGCGTGTACAAGACTGGTATTTGCAAATCACACGTATGATTCTATGGGGCAATTTCAACCTTCTCTATACTGCAGCTGATGGCACTTCACAGACTTAGAAGCTCAGTGATCAGGTGAAGTTTGGAGTCTATTCAATATAGCCACATATACAGTATGCACATTATTTTTTTTTCTGTCGCTACCTAACATGTTCAGTTTAGCCATAAATTATATCTTGGAGTAAAACACTTCTGACCTTGCTACAGAACCAATGACAGATCTGGGTAGATTCCTCTTAAGAAGCCAACAAGCCTGATACCAGATATCTTATTTTTGAAGGATCCTGCATATAAAAAAGAAACTTCCTGACTGCATCACTGTACATTTTTTTTAAATAATAAATATTCTGAGCAAACAAAAAGATCCACAATAGGAAAGACTAAACCTGTGGATCAGAGGAGAGAAAATAAGCTGTGTTGCTTTCAAAAACAAACAGCACAGACTTAAATGAAGATATTTAAAACAACAAAGTATGTTAAAGAGATTCATACCAAAAGATAGATTAGAGAAATTTCTAACTTCGGGAGAATAACAGAAATGAAGAAAGAAGTCAGCATGATAAATACCCCAAAAATAAAGCTGTCATTGTTGGGAACTATTGGGAATGCAGTGGGACTCCAGAAAAAGGACGAAATTTCTAGATTAAAGACTGAAGGTCTGGAAGCAGCTAAGCAAGCCTATCATATTTTGCTTCCATATGGGATCCACTGTAAAACAGAGTGAAGAAAATACCAATGATAGGGAACTAGCAGTAGTCATAGTTACAAAACTAAATTAACTCCTTTAACAAATCACTATTCACATATTTTGTTAACCCTGTTTTCTCCATGGGTTAATCAGTGCTATGGAACTATTTGCTGAGTTACTGGAAAATAGAAAAGACCTAAGGTGAACAAATATAAGATGTGCGTCCAAAGCTCCGAACAAGGCTAGAATTTCCAAAATGTTGGACTGCTTATGCAGGAAATAAATATTCTGTGCTGTCTGAGGTACTGAACTCTCCCATTCTCACTGGGTAAAAGCTGTGCTACTTAAATGGTATTGCAACTGTCTGAGTTTCACAATATAGCTACATGCAAATCCAAAGAGACCTGGACCCTTTTAACAAGCAATGTCTTAAGCTGGATACAGCATACTGCCATCTCATTTCTCCTTATTTCTTCTAACTTTATTCCTTGCTGCCAGATACAAGGAGCAAATCCATGTTTTACAGCACACATAAAAACAGTAGGAGTCCTGTAGGGTTATAAACAAGCAGCTGTGCTTGCTACAGATGTTTTTATTTCTGTCATCCTTTTGGAATTTAGTTAAAGCAATACATAAAGTTTCTACTTCTTTAATTGTTAGATAGTGGTCAGTGCAGCAAGATGAATCACGAGCCTGTAAGTGACCTATCCTGTTAGCACTATATATGGTTCTAAACATACTGTTCTAGCCATTGTTTCAGGCTAAATGATCACTGACTCTGAAGAAACTTGCCAAACAATATCTGGTTCCTTGAATGACCACCACTCCAATGCCTACCAAAAGCACAAGTACCATCTAGGAGCAGCAAAAAAAAAAAAAAAAAAATATATATATATATATATATATATATATATATATACATATGTTCATAGATAGGTACTAGGCTATCGGCCCAACAGCCTAAGTAAGCCTAGCCAACAAGGTTCCCTGGCTTACGCCACCCAAGAAAGTTAATTTCCTGTGCCCCTGTCGAGCAGAGCCACAAAGGTGATCCCCAGGGTGTATTTCCTATTTCCATTCCACTCATCAAGATTTTCTTGAAGAGTTCTAATGAGGAACTTTGCTTAACATAAATGAGTAGCTTGTTCCAGAGTACAGGAAGTCTCTGGGACAGAAATCTGTTCCTCCAGGATGCCCTGTTTATTGTGGTGACAAGATTTAGGTCCCTAGAGCGTGTAGGGATTGGGATTTCTTTAGGTGTAGCATGTCCAAAAGCTCTGGGTTTAACATAGCTTTATATGTTAGGCAGAGATCTCCTCGGAGTAGGCAATATGCTACAGAGTAAAGCTGGAGTTTTTTGAGATGGTCAGTGTAGGGCATCTGTTTGAGGTCAGTAATCTTCTTTGTGAGGTACTTCTGTGGCCTTTCCAGCTGCTGAAGATGTGTTGTGAGGTACATTCCAAAAGTGGCTTTGTACTCTACAATGGGTCTAATGAGTGCTGAGTAGAGGGGAACAATGACCTCTTTTTTCCTGGATGAGAACCTTTTTGTTATGAGGAGTGCCACATAGAAGGATTTCCTGACTACTGTGGTGATGTGATTATCAAAGGAGAGACTACTGTCCACCTGGCTCCCAAGGTCTCTTATCACACATTCGGCATTAAGTAGACTGCCATTTATGTGGTAGTTTATGGGTACAGAGTTTTTACCAAAGGAGATGACAATGCACTTTTGGCATTGAGATTGAGGCCATGCCTCTGACACCAGGCATCTGACTCAGTGAGGCCCTTCTGTAGGATGTCCACATCATTTGAGGACTCGACGATGGCTCTTAATTTGCAGTCATCTGTGAACTTCATTAGCCGGAGGCCTTCTGTGTTAGCCTGTACTTCAGAGAAGTAGATACCAAACAGGAGAGGTCCCAGGACTGAACCCTGTGGTACTCCACTTGTCACTGGTTTGAAGTCAGATTTGGAGTCTGCAACTTTTACAGTGTGGGTTCTGTCTGTAAGCCAGTTGGCAACCCATCTTGTGACATAGGGATTTATACCTAGTTTAGTGAGTTTAGCTATAATTCCAAAATGGGGGATGGTGTTGAAAGCCTTGGCAAGGTCAAGATAGGCTGTGTGAACCACCTTACCCTCATCAACGGCTTGGTGACTGCCTCAAAGAAGTCGATCAGGTTCAGAAGGCATGATCTGCCTTTCACAAACCTGAACTGGGTGTGGTCCAAAGTTTGGATGTTGCCAATGTCTTTGTTTGTGAGTTCCATGATGATATGTTCCATGTCCTTGCAGACTAGGCTCATCAGGCTAATAGGACGATAGTTCCCAGGATCAGTGATGGCTCCCCCTTTGTAGAGTGGGATAACTGTTGCTGTGCACCATTCAGTGGGCACAAAGCCTGACATGAGACTATGATTGAACATGGTGCTTAGGTGGGGAGCCAGTTCATGTAAAATGCAGCCTGGGATGTTGTCCAGTCCCATGGAGGCTGTGTTTTTGGTTTTAGAGAGTGCAGCTTTTACCTGCATAGATGTGATTACAGGGACTCTGCATTCTTCCTGTATAGATATGGGCTCTTTAGGGGGTGAGAGGGGGGTAAAGTTAGCACTGAACCTATCTGCCAGGATGTTGGCAATATAAGTTGGTTCTGTAATTTTCGTGCAGTTGTGCTGGAACTCAGAACAGATTTGTGTGTTGCCATTGAGATTCTTGACACAGCTATAGAATGCTTTGTGGTTGCCCTTAGAATCAGTGGTGATTTTGTTTTCATAGCTAGCTTTGGAGGATCTTATAAGGGATCTCAGCTTCTTACTGAGGCTGAGCAGGGAGCTCCTCCACTCATGGAATTTTACTCACTTTTGCAATAGTTTCTTCCTTCTGTTGTAGAGTTTGTTTATGGCAGGGGACCACCAGATTAGCTTCTTTTTTTTGGAGGATAGCATCTTGGTTCTGTTTGGGATAGCACAATCCATGCATTCATGTAAGTGCTTATAGAGTGCATTTGTGTAGGATTCAGCAGTCGTAACTGTATTGTCCATCTGCATGGGTGTCATGATGTTCACCACTTCTGTCTTAAGAAGCATGAAGTTGGCTTTGAGAATTTTTTTACCCTGGTTTCCTTAATGGTGGGTGGGGGCAGGATGCAGATATCTAAGGTGATTAGCTTATGGTCGGATCTGACCAACAAGGAGTTGACTTTAGGTGTGGAACACTGGTCATTCATGTTGGTAATGACTAGGTCTAGGATTTTTTGATAAGTTTCTTTTAATATTTTGTATATTAATTGTTTTTAAGTTTTTTGTTTCAAAAAATGGGTTAGTGTGTGTTTAAATGGTGATTGCTGATATTAATTGTCATTGGTTGATGGGTTTCTTGCAACAGTATTTAAAGTGTTGAGATTTTTTGTAGGAGCAATTCTGAGGAAGCCTATGTCTTTTACCTTGGCGAAAGTGCTTAGTTGTTCTTATTTGAGCAATAAACTTACTGTGACTGGTTACGGTTTTGGTATTTTTTTGTTGTTTTGGTTTTATCATTTGGGGTCAATGACCTAATTTTGTTTGATCATTAGCATTCATAGTCTCAGGACTGTGGAATTTCGGTATTACGTAGTGAACACACACATATATATATATATATATATATATATATATATATATATATATATATATATATATATATATATATATATATATATATATATATATAGATTAGATATAGATATATAGATATAGATATAGATATACTGAGTGGCAATTTAAGAATGATGCCTTATTACATTTCACATCTAGAAGCTGAATTTTCAGCAAGTATTACTGGTTTTACAACTGTCTGGTTGAAGAAAGATTAAATGATTTCAGATGCGCCCTGTATTTTTCTGAAGCTATTCATAATGTTTGTGTTGTCAGAGATACATAATAATAACACTCTAACATTTAATAGAAAAACAGATAACACTTTTACACCAGATCATACATTACATGATTTTTAGCAATTACTGTGATCTCCCTTTAGTATCACTTTGTAAATAGTAATATCCTGCCAATAGGGACCACTAGTAATATCTTCTCAGTACTGACCACTGGGCTACAAGCGTTTAGTTACCAGTTTGAAAGAACCCTTATTTGACTGTCTGACCTTTTGACATTTTATTACAAATTCTAACAGTTTAGGCATACTTTACGTCACGTAGAACAATTAGAAGTTTATAATAAAAATGTCACTTCATTTTAATTGGATAATTATATTTTTTATAAGAAATGGTTAAAATGTCACAATTTCATGCTAACCTTTTTTGGGCAGCTTGTATCAAATGTTCATGATGTTTTGGACATTTTCTTCTTACTTTAGAATGATAGTTTAAACATTTTTAATGAATGCCATAATGTTAATCATACGCTTATCTTATATGAGTAATAAACCATTTTAAATACATGAAACAATCTAGAAATACATAATTAGTATCAATAATTCACATTTGGCCTTGCAGCTTTTAAACAGTTTGTGTCTTAAGAGAAGTCACAGAGTTTATGTCTAAACAATAAACAGTTATTAGAAGCTCAGGAAACTGGAAGCATCTATAGTTTACAACTTTGATACACAGCACTGCTGTATAAGAAACAATTAATTAATCATAGGTGACCCCAGTCATATAACATTATATGAAGGGGCACATTAGTAGAAGGTGATGACATTGTAACAGGTAAGTTTGTAAAAGACATCTTTTATTGCTCTGAAATATGCTGGGCAATATTCAACAGCTTATATAAATACTATTGTACAGGAATTAGAATACCCTTATAAAATAAACTTCGACAACAGGTGTCATTGCAATTTGTTGGCCTTTTACTATTTGCAGCAAGCACATATACTGTATTTTTTGTCTTTTATAAGCTCACAGCAACATTCTTTCCATATCAGCTACTAGCAAATACCTTATTAAAGCCTGAGATGGACAACTAATGAAACAAGTGCATTATGATATATGAACAAATTTAGCCATGAAGCTTTATTGAGACCGAAATGCAAGGAAAGGGACAGTACTAGATACCATATATTTTTTCCCTACAGTGCCTTTGTCCAAATAAACTAATACAATCTCAGCATCATTTGTGTTCTGGTTTAAGTTAACATGTACATCTCTGGACAATACACAATATATATGAACCTGATTTCTTAAAAACAAAGGAGTAACAGAGTATATTATTACTCTAACAATGTCAAATGTACTGCTCAATTCTGGCTGTTTATACATCTTGAGACAGCATCCATGTGAGGTCATTTAAAGTGCTGATGCACATGGAAGGGCACATAGTGTATAAGAACAATTTTGGCACAAGAAAGGAGAAGTGATTTTACTTTGATGCATTTTGTGGTATCATTCAGTATCTCCATGAAATGTCTTAGTGCATTTTCCTAGTATTTGCTATTTGTATTACCCACTGGCCAGGAGGTATTACCCACAATGAGGAATAAAGGGCCAGGAGGAGGAAAGGGTTGCTTAAGAAAGAATGAAGTTGAAGATGTGGAAGGAAGAAAGATGGAGGCTGAGTAAGAAAATGACCCAGGAAGTATAATACAGAAAACAGGTAAGAACCATCTTCCAGCCCAGATATCACCCTCAAGAATATATCTTGGAAAGAGCAGCATAATAATTGGTGCAAAAGCAACCATGTGATTTAGCAATACTCATTGGGATTAGTGGTGGTAGTATCATTTAGTGAATCTCTTAAATCACACTTTGTGTTGCAATAAAGCAAGCATGTTGGTAAAGTTTTACTTGGCAGACCCCTGTATCTCTCCATATTATAATTTAAGAAATTTCTGTTAAATGTCACTGGTGGCACTGCATTGGCATACCCCAATTTTTCTAACAAAAAGAGAGAGAGAAAGATGCATCTGTCTGAAGAACATTGCCCTTTAATTAGCAATGCCTCAATTATGAACAGGTTAGAAATACTAGAACTGTTACATTCAGGATGTGCCTAGAAAAGTTATTATATTTTCAGCAGGGAAAGATATATCATTGACTATACAAGGAATAATTGTTATTGTGCCATAAAAATCATTGTTTTTCTGCTAGCAAATAACTTTGTTGCAAAGCAGAGTATGGGGGTCTGGTGCCCACTTAAATCCTCTCCAGTTTTACTAACTGGACAGAAGCAGACATTAGAAGGCCCCAGCCCTGTCAAGTAATAGGATAAATGTTAGTTACTACATAGCAGTGTTTTAAGTAACTGAGCGTGCTTATCATTTACTTAATGACACAAGGAAACAATAAGCACATCTCATCTTCCCCTTATGTTTATTTAACATTCTACTGTGCTCTCCATCCATAGCTTCCTACTTCCCCTGTCTCCACCTGTCCCACACCCTCCTTTGTTTTGAAACAATATCTTTATCACTGTTATTAACATATGTACATTATTTACATTTTCTTATCAGTCATCATATTTCACATCCTACACCTTTCCCTACATTCTTGATTATAACAGTGTTCTTCTTGTCCTTGACGTGCCTTAATCTTACAGTAATATAATATATTAAGCTTTTAGAACACACTTTCAACCATCATTGTAATCTCTGTTATGGAATGAAATCTTAGTTATGTATAATTTCTCATATCTCCTTCTAGCCCCTTCCTTATTCTAGAGTGAAAGATGGATGCATCTTTTTAAAACCTGTAAATCTTGCCAACCAGCCCATTCTTAATATCATTTAACTTTCCTTTTTATTCCACATTCGTTCTAGAACAATTTTACATGGCTTTTTCCCCATTTTCTTTTTTTTTCAAAAACATTTTTATTTTGTTTTCATTATAAACATACACAAATGTACATATAACAAATACAATAAAACAATAACAAAACTATTCACAATATTTACATTCATCCATGATAAACAATTGTTTTATCCATGAGAAGTTATCAGTATTTGTTCAAAAGATTTTCCAGTTTTTGCCATGCTATTTTTTATGAGTAATGTTATGAGTTCTATAACAAATGGTTTGCAGTTCTTTTTTACAAACAACTTTTGCTAAATTAATACAATCTTTACTCATCAAATCTTGTTTAGTTTTCCAGTTCAAAGTAATAACTTTTCTGGCAATTGCAAGAATTGACCAGAGTAACTGAATCTGAGATTTAGGTATTACATTAGGTATAGGAACATTAAATAGGATTAGTGAGTTAGAAATATGATGGTTACCAGACTTTAAAGCATTTACAAAATATCTGAAGTCTTTCCAGTATTGAACAACATTTCTACATTCAATGAACATGTGAACCCAGTTGGCCTCTAGTAAGTCATCACATTTCCAAAATTTATTTTCACTGTTTTTGATATGTGGAGTATAAAAACTCATATTCATAAATTTCCATGTCTACAATCTCCAATATAATGAAGAAGAGGTACCATATGTAGAATTCAATAACAATTTTTGGATTCATCAGATATTTGTTCTCCATTAATCTTTACATAATAATTCCAAAAATCTGAGTCAAACTTTAGAGTGACTTATACATAGGTGAGATACTTAATTTTTGATTATCTGTCTTTTCAAGACACCTGATAAAAAGCTGAATCAAACTAGGTATAGATTCAGTCTCTAGGTTAATTAATACTCTCATTTTGTTTTCTATAAACTGCCGTAATGAATGTATAAACAACCATCTTGACTATTATCAAAACTACATAAAAGAGAGTTTAGTGGTTTAATACTCTTATTTTCAATAAACTGATGCCAGAATATCATGTTATTTTCCTTTAATTTTTGCATCGCATTGATGTTGAAAGAATCTAGGCAATCAGGGGAGTATGCTATAGGGAATATAAGAAATAGAAATTGTTTAATGTTGTAATTACAATCAATTATATTTTAAAGTTATTAAATATTTGATTAATGCCATCAGAAAAATGATCAACCTTATTAAACAAAATTCATGTAAAAGCCAATGAATTCTACTTATTCCATATTGTTCCTTAAACTGATTTTCTACAGTTCTGACATCAGTTATATGAATCTCATGTATTGTTTTCCAGCCAGATATATAGGTAGGTGTGATCCAATGTAATATTACATTAATTATAACTGATTTGGAATAAAGATCTAAGCTGGGGGATGCTATCCCATTACTGTTCCAACCTCTAATGTGCCATTTATATGCAATCCTAGGTTTTAAGGGGAACCATAAAAATTTAAGTAGCATGGAATCTAATTTATTGAATAAGTTTTTGAGAGGGGGTATTATCAATGACTGTATATAAAACAAAATTTTAGGTAAAATTATAATTTTAACTAAAGAGAGCCCTTCCTCCATTGTGAACAACATTTTATTCCATCTTTTGATTAGTTCACTAATGGTGGTTATTAAATTATTGTAGTTTAGTTTAACAGACTCTTTCCACATACTCTTTATACTGACACCCAAACATTCTAATACATCATTCTCCCAATTAAACAGGCTATTCTCTATTAAGTTTTTGTTGATATTTTTGTTAATTAGTAATGTTTTGGATTCATTATGATTAAATTTAAGCCCTGAAATTCTTTCAAACTTGCTTAAGGTATTTATAACATCATGCAAAGAACCAGCATTATGACCCATTAACAACATATCATCAGCAAATAATTGTATCTTAAGACAATAGTCCTTATTAATTTGAAAGCCTTTTATATTTTGATTGTTTCTGATATATGCAGCAAAAGGTTCCATTGAAAGAGCAAACAATACTGGTGACAAAGGATAACCTTGTCTAGTTCCCTTGAGGATTTCTAGTGGGGAGAATAGACATGATCTGATTTTCACATAAGCTTGTGCCCCACTATAAATTTTCATTAATAAGTTGACAAAATCTGAGGAGAATTCAAACCAATCAGAATTCTTTGTAGATAAGATCAACTAATAGAATCAAAAGCCTTGTCTATGTCTAGGCTGATAATAGTTTTTTGTATTTGCATGCTATGTCTATTAATGATAGTAATTTAATAATGTTATCTTATACGTTTCTATGAAGAATGAACCCTGTCTGATCATTATGTATTAGATTATGTAATATTTTCTTTATCCTATTAGCTAATATTGTCGTGAAAATTTTATACTCAGTGTTTAATAACAAAATTGGCCTATATGAATTTTATACTCAGTGTTTAATAACAGAATTGGCCTATATGAATCACAAGATTTGGGGTCCTTACCTTGATTTAATAAGGGGGAGATAATTGAGTATTTCCACAATGGGGGTGTTATACATTTTTGCCTAACCATATTAAAGGCACTCATCATTTTCTTTATTACATGTTCAGGAAGAATCTTATATACTTAAGGAATTATTCCATCCAGTCCTGGAGCTTTATTATCTTTTACATTTTTTATTTGCTCTTTCACTTCTGTTTGTGTTATTTGCTTATTTAATATGTTATTTTGTTGCATTGACACCTTAGTAGTTATATTTTCTTGAATAAAAGTATTTATTACATTATCTGTCTCCAAAAGTGGTGTGTTATTATTTATATATTTATAGTAGTTTTTGAACACTTCTAATATGCCGATTATATATGCCGATTAAGTTAGATGTACTCTTAACTGAACCATCACTTTTATATTTAATCTCATTAATAAGATTTTGATTGTTTATTTTTTTGGATCTTACTGCTATTTTATGTAGATATTTGCGATTTACAGCATAAGATTGCAATTTCAATTTTTCCAGGTTTATGGCTACCTTATGATTCAGAACTTTTAAGTATTTTTGATTTAGCTTAGTCATTTCATTATGTGCTACTTTGTTATTTGGTTTTGCATCCATTTTTATCTTGTCTATGTTTTTTGTAAGTCTAAATGTTCTTTGTCCCACTCTCTCCTTTTTTAAGGTACCAAGATTTTATTCTACCATATATATAAACTTTAAAGGTGTCCTATAGCATAGTATCAGTCATTTCACCATTATCATTTATTTCCATAAGCATGTCTATTTCTTTCATTATCCATTCCCTAAAGTCATTTAACTTAGTTATGTAAGCAGGAATTCTCTGTAGAAATCTTAAATTATCTGTATGTGTAGTTAATGTAATGTTTATAGCATTATGACCCGAAAGTGAACAAGTCATTATAGATACATCACTTATTTTAGAGTATATATTATTTGATACAAATACCTTATCAATGTTTGTTTGTGTACCAAATTGATATGAATAGTCAGTATAGAATAAGGAATAATGTTCTCTTAGACCATGTATATCTTTAAGGTTCATCTGGTTTGTAAAGTCATTTAACTTCTTGGCTTGAGATGTTAGTTTTATTTTACCATTTTTAGAAGTATCATTGCCTGATAATAGCAGTTAAAATCACTTGTTGATACAATTTCCCCTTTTGCATTTAAAGTAATCAGGTCCAGATATTTGTCAACATATTTAGTACTCAGTCCTAGTATCCAGTATGTATTAATCAAAGTATAATGCTTCCTATTTATTTCCAAAATAACCATGCTTAGCATCCCATCTTTATCTGAATTGTATCTATAATTCTTGGCATAGTATAAGTATTTTTCCATAGAATAAGAGTGCCCTTCTCTTAGTCTTAAAACATGAATCAGCCAGAAAGGTATAGCCATTGAATGAGTATGTTTGTAGATCTTTTTTAATAGATGGGTTTTCTGTAAAAAGATGATCTGGGCTTTATGCATTTTGATATATTTAAGCAAACCAGCTCTTTTGACATTATTGTTCAAACCATTAATATTTAATGATACACATTTATAAGCAATTGACTATAATGTGTATTACTAACTGAAAGACCTTTCTTCCATGTTGACTTGAAATCTACTGAAAACTTTCTTATCATGAATGCATAACGTATATTAAGCACTACTTTCAAAAACCCAAAACTATTTACAAACACATACATGAAACATATAGTATGTATCATTGCCTGATAATAGCAGTTAAAATCACTTGTTGATACAATTTCCCCTTTTGCATTTAAAGTAATCAGGTCCAGATATTTGTCAACATATTTAGTACTCAGTCCTAGTATCCAGTATGTATTAATCAAAGTATAATGCTTCCTATTTATTTCCAAAATAACCATGCTTAGCATCCCATCTTTATCTGAATTGTATCTATAATTCTTGGCATAGTATAAGTATTTTTCCATAGAATAAGAGTGCCCTTCTCTTAGTCTTAAAACATGAATCAGCCAGAAAGGTATAGCCATTGAATTAGTATGTTTGTAGATCTTTTTTAATAGATGGGTTTTCTGTAAAAAGATGATCTGGGCTTTATGCATTTTGATATATTTAAGCAAACCAGCTCTTTTGACATTATTGTTCAAACCATTAATATTTAATGATACACATTTATAAGCAATTGACTATAATGTGTATTACTAACTGAAAGACCTTTCTTCCATGTTGACTTGAAATCTACTGAAAACTTTCTTATCATGAATACATAACGTATATTAAGCACTACTTTCAAAAACCCAAAACTATTTACAAACACATACATGAAACATATAGTTTCTGGTTTAGTTAAATACTTAACTAAACCATCCATCCACCACCTCTCCAATACCAAACAACACAAATTATCCATCTCTCCTTAGAATATAGTATAAAAACAAAAAAGGAAAGCATTATGAAAGCAGCTAAAGAAATCTGAATCCAGGAAATATGCATTAGAATGAGAGTGTCCAATATATTTGAAGCTATATGAATATGTCACATATGATAATAGCACCTCTAATACGTAGATATGCCAGAAATACACATCAGATCAAAGTATGTATAAACATTAGAAGATGAAGGTTAAGAAGATTGTCATTATTTCCAAGACTTTTCAAGAAACATCAGATAATTTAACCATTTTGTCAGTCATCTTGCTAATATTTTTCATGTAAGGATCTGATGATTATATATATAACACTTATTACAACATAACTATTCTATTTTGCAATTATACACATATTACTCATATGTATTAACAATATCTATGTTGACATCTTTCATCGGGGGGGAGAGAAAGAAAAAAAAATGGGGCCTCACTACCCTCTATTTAGTTACTATAGTTTTAGTTATATAACATAAGTCTGATGTTATTATGCATAATGAGTTCTCTAATGCAGCCCCTAGTTCACTTGATGTCATTTAGTTACTAATAGTGTCATTGAATCTGCAGAATGTATGCATCTATAACAGAACATAGGCATTTTCAAAGGAGTTAAACACTTTTACCAGAACTAATTATTTACCATTTAAAGTATCTAGTTGAGGATAACAGAATTTCAAGGGAAAAGAATTCTAAGTACAACAATTTAACAAGTTCAAAAGGTTAAATGATGTCATTACTGTTGTTTCCTCAAGCTGCAGCTTCATAAACTTGTTAAAAAGTATCTAAATAGGCTCATGCACAACAGAAGTTGTCTCTAGTGAAGAAAAAAAACATTTTCAGTGGGAAATTAAGATCTTGAAGCTTTTAAGAGTTTAGACTCTTAGAGAAAACAAAACAAAAAAAAACACTCAAGCTGCCTTGTTAGTGCATGTCATGAGTCTCCACAATGAGAACAGTCACACAGGCTACCAATTTCCTCACAAAACATCAATATCATGAAAACATTAACCCTTTCATATAAAAACAGCTATTTAGAAGTAATAACAGCTGTCTCAAATCAGAAATCATATTCTAAAATTTCAATTATATACCCACCAGTTAACCAGGCCAGAGAGAGAGAAAAAGAAGTCACCTAGTATATATATATATATATATATATATATATATATATATATATATATATATATATATATATATATATATATATATATATATATATATATATATATATATATATATATATATATATATATATATATATATATATATATATATATATACATATATATATATATATATGGGTCCATTATGTAATCTCAAAATACTGGAATCCTGAAATTCAGTATTTCGAAATTACATAGCCAAAAACCTAAGCACAACTCACAATTCCGAAAACACACAACCGAGAAATTCAAAATGCCAAAACTATGCGACACATACAGCACACAGATAAACAAACACAAAACTCCCCCCACAATCAGATAAATGCATCTACACTATAGATAAGTAGGGGGACAAGCCCCCCTGTACCCCCATCACACCCCCTACTTATGTATTCTAACTTTGAGATTGCACAAACAGAAACAAAACTCACACAAACACACACACACACACACACACACACACACACACACATCACAGTCACAACACACACTTACACACACTAAAGCCCCTAACCAACACATTTACACACACAAACTTACCTAAATTCAACCGATACATCTACACTCCTCACCAGCGGAAGCGGAAATTCAACATCTCCGTGCTTCAGGATTTTGAATTTCATGCTTCTGCCAGTATCAGAACTTTGACTTTTCAGCTATGTAGTTTCGGAATACTGAATTTTGGGATTTCAGTATTTTGAAATTACATAGTGGACCCATAAATAAATATATATATATATATATATATATATATATATATATAAAACTTATATTTAGCTATCTATAAAACACCATTAATACTGTATTAATGTTTAAATGTATCTAAACAAAGAGTCTAAAACATCTAGTTAGAAACACTAATCAGAAACACCTTGTTACCCCACCACTGACCCACTAGAAAAAATGCACTTTGGTATTAAGTCAAATTATACTATTACTGAAGAATTAGAAGACATACATCATTTTCAGTTACTTAAAAGGGAAAAGTATGTAAAGTACTAATAATGGGGAAAAGAGTGGAAAAGGAGCATTGATAACAAAAAAGAATAAGAAGAAAGAAGAGCGAGAGAGAGAGAGAGAATGTTATTTAAGTGCTTAGTACTATATGCAATTAGAAGAAGTAGATATAGAAAGGAAAAGAGAAAGTTAATAATAAAAATGATTCACATTATCTTACAGCATAGAGATTTTCCAGAATCAAATATATTATGATTCATAAAACAAAGCATTTAAAATTAGAAGGAATTTATTAATTTGCCCTTTAGTTTTTTAGTTTTGTTTGCTCCTTCCTTCACAGACCATCCATTTTTTGTTGCCTGTCTCTTCAAACTCTGTGATGACCATTCCATTTCTTCTATGTCCGACAGTATTTTCTTCTTTTGGATAAATTCTACTGCTTCTTGTAGGGAATCAAAGATCTTCACTCCTTCTGGCAAGGTGATTTTTATTCTTCCAGGAAAAAGAATTTGAGCTTTAATATTGGCTTTTTTCAAGGACTTAATTAGAGGAGCACACTCCTTTCTTCTGGATATGACTATAGAGGTGTAGTCATTGTCAAAACGAATAACATTTTCACCCATCTTGATAGTGGAATTAGTCCAAGGACCGATGAACCCTCTCAATTCCAAAAGAGAGGGATTCAGGCATGTTTAGTGCTGATGAAAACCACTTATTGAGGAACTGAATCATGTTAGCACCCTCTTCTTTGTCAGGAATTTCATATATTCTTATGTTGTTCCTCCTTGATCTACTTTCAAGGTCTTCCAGTTTCTCAATCAACCTGGTGTTTTGTTTAAGGAAATTCATTGTGATATTCATTTTCTGTCACTCTAGTATCTAGGTCAGTTACTGTTTCCTCTAAGGCAAGAATCTGTTCAGATTGTTTTTTTACTATTCCATTTAGAAGTTCTAGTTGTGTACTGCATTCTTGTTTGACAATATCCATTTTGTTTTCGAATTTGTCCATTTTTAGTGACAGTTCTTGGATGTTTGTTATTATTCATTTAAAATTCATTTAAAATGGGTGGCGAAAGCCAAACACACTCTGGCTAGGCTTATAAATGCCCTAGGGCAGATAGCCTAGTATGAACCTATGAACCTATAAGATGTAGTTCTTTCTTCACTGCACTCTCCTGGTGTGGGTTCTTCGAGCTGCTCATCTTCAGATCTCCAGTAGAAAACTTCTTGACAGGAATAATTAAAAAATTTACTTGACTATGTATTAATTTTTAGAAAATAATAAACAGTCTATGTTAATCCAACTTTTAGTATACTTTTAGTTAGATTTTTCTAAAAAATAAAGTATATTTCCTGTCAGGATATTAAACCAAACTTGGGAGAAAAAGGTCATACAATTTGTATGGCAAAATCTGGTAAGTGTCCCTACTGCAACAAAAATTAGTATTGAGAATGGTTTTACAGTACAGGGAACTGAATACAACTGATGGATAGGTTTAATTGTAACTCAAAAAATGTATATTTGGTTTCTTGCTAAGGATGTTCATGTTTTTATGTGGGAAAAACTGTAAGTAGGTTCAGGGACAGGAAATAAGAACATGAATACAGCATTAAGAAAAGGGAAGACAATAACGCTCTGGCAAAACATATAATCCAGTTCCCAGACCATAAATTTGAATATATGGCTATTGACAAGATAAACATTAGTCCAAGGGGAGATGCTTGGAACTTATACTTGGAGAAAAAGGAGTTGCTATGCCAATTGAAACTTAATGCCTGTAGTTGGCACGGACTGATCGATTACTGTTCTATCTACTGCTTATTGAGATTAAAAGCTTTAGCTAGATCACAATTTGAGCTTGGTACACATGATGTTTATGGAATTTTTATGTAATCTTATATAATCTTTATGTGATTGACATATAATTATTATATATTATTAAGTGTAAGTAATTTTGTATTTTTGGATTTTTTAAATATTTTTATATTTTCATTTTCTTGGGGATTTGTTAGCTAACTGAAGGTATTGAATGTTATAATAAGGCTGATTTTAAGATAAAGGGGAGGGATTAAAGTGATGTCACAATTAATTAGGATTTGATTCAATTAATGAAGTGACTATGTTGATTTAAGCCGTTGGGTGGATGAATATGGCATCTGATGAAGTCCTAAGTGTTTATGTGACACAGACGAAAGCGCTTATCCATCTACTGTTTGAATTATTGCTTTTATTAAAGTTTTTAGTTTTTATAACCCGGTCTGTTTCTTTTTGGTTATATTTGTTTTATTTCTGACTTCCACATATGGCAAACCTATAACCTGTACAGATGGTTTGTGAGGGGTGACCTCCCTTAGAGGATTCCTATTGGTGATGTTTATTAATCAGAAATCCAAAGAATGAAGCAAACCAGAGATACAGTTACACATATTTGTAAACAAAGAGCATTACTGAGTATGTATTTAGGCTACTGAAGGCACACTTTCACTGTTTGGATTCATTCTGTGGTGTCCTGCTGTATGATCCTGGCACATGTGCAAGTATGTGCAGTGTTACAAAATATCATACTTACGAGGCAGTTACAGTGGGAGGGGGCACTTGCAGGAGCAGCAGTTTTCAGTATACAAGACAATGGAGGCTGAGTCAGATAAGGAGTCAACAAAGGAGCCAGCTATAAGAGATATGCATGCTAGACAGCGGAGGGTGCAGTGCAACATGGCACTGACAAAGAGGCAGCAGCTCACGTACAACCTCCACCCACAGTAAAGTGGAGTAAAGCAGATACACTACAGCAAAAATTATGCATGCAAATTCAACATGAGGTTGTACTTATGTATGCATAGATTGGTCATACTGTGCATAACACACAGGCAATCCAAGTAACATTGTACAAAGGGCAGGGTACAGTTATCACCATTTGCACAGGTGGGGAGGGAGCACAAGTGTGGATATCTTTCACAGAGAACTGTGTTAGTGGGGAGGACTATGAAAAGCAAAACTATGAGTATCATGTTAGAAGGCATGGCCAAGATGGTGGAATGGTAATAGCATTAAACAGGATCTCTTCAGATTAATAAGAAATTTGACAGGAATTTACAATTTCAAGGCTCATAAAGGAACTATTCCTGGAGGAAACACTCTTTTAAAAAATCTGTATCTACCTAGTCATCTTGATCTCTTGTCTGAGGAGATTTCAAAGAAATTTCTTTCCAATTTGAATCAACTAACATCCTAACCTGCAACAGTATGAGTCATTCCAAGTCAGTAGACCAAGATGCTAACAAGAAAAAAGAACTAAAAACTCTAGTATTTAAAATATCAAGAAATTTGGCTGACAATGGATAAATCATACAGTAAACCTGATTATATTAAGACTGATTTTAACAAACAAATAAATCTTTTTAAAGACGTAGTAAAACAACAGAACACAAAACTTAGTGGTATTAAAAATTCCCTGAATGAATTTGAAGGAAGAGTTAATGAATAAGAGCCTCATACAGAATTTCTTCTCAGACAAAATATATAGATACTACACAAGCTGATTTTAAAAACAGGGGGAGAAGAAATAATCTAAGGATTTATACAGTTCCACAAAATATCAAAGGAACAAGCATGATAAACGTTCTCAACAAGTAGATCCCAACCATTTTGAATCTTTCAGAGATATTATCCAGTGATACAGGGGTCTATATTACATGACTTGAACTTTCAAAACTTCGAATCTGATATGGTCGACATCATAGGATCGAAGTTTTGAAACTTTAAAAATGTAATACAAACACAACAACCTACACAAACAAACCATTTAAATGCTCTAAGCAGGGGGGGCAAATGCCCCTGCAGCCTCCACACCCCCCACTACTTAAATATACCAACTCTGAGATCACACTACAGTGCAGAAAAGGTAAATCTTCCCTTTCCGTGCTGTATGGAGATCTCCATTAAAAGATATGAAGTTTCAAAACTTCGATCATATGGTGACGACCATATCAGATTCAAAGTTTTGAAACTTCGATCTTATGATATAGACCCTGATATAGAAAGGACTCACAGATCATTACCTAAAACATCTAATAAGAAGGGGGTTCTACAAAGATTTATTATTGCTAAACTTATTTTAATTATAGATAAAGATCTAATACTAAATATAGAGTGGCAAATCCTCCCCCCAAAGTGAAGGAAAAATGCCATCAGGTATGATAATGATTATTCCAGTAAAGTGATGGCAGAAAGGAAACAAGGGTTTTCTGTTCATCAAGAGACTAAATGAGTATAACGTAAAAATATGTCTACTTTCTTCAGTTAGAATTAGGACCTTTCTGCAAGAAGTACCAACTAAATTGCTTCCTCCACTCATTCCCATAACATATTATCTCCACCTGAAGTTATGGATTGGTCAGGAATAAGTTTAAAGAAAGAAGCAGAAAGAAACAACTGGAAAATTGTTACAGCCACAAAAAACTTAAACACAGATAAAATGCCATTGGTTATTTATCGTATGGAATATCTGACTGCTGCTCAATATAAATATGAGTTAAAGAACTGTACAATTGTGGGTCTACTTCACATGACTGAAATTTCATTTGACTGAATTTCATTTGACTGAGACCATAATACCGAATTTTCAAAATACTAAAAACTCATTTGACTGAATCTCATTATACTGAATTGTAAGCCATAGACATGTGGTGGGTTTCCCTTCTCCTGTGACTTACTTGTGATAAAAAAATGACTGTAACTTATAGTGCTGATTGTCAAATACCAATAGTCATTTAGAAAGTAGTGTTGTAGTGTTTCTAAATGTGGGTATGTCTGTTTACATTTTTATTGGAAGGATCTCAAGTAATATGGCGGATGTTTTGTGTGTTCCCAGCAGTAGTGGCAGCATGTAGACTACTGTAAGGTATATGCCCTTTTCCCCATTGTAGTGCAATCCTGGAGTTAGTATATATAGTTGGGGGGTGGGGGGGCATAGCCCCCATCTAGCTTGGTTTTATATTGTCCGGTTTCTAAGAGGGTATGTAAGTAGCTTTTAAGTTCTGGAAATTGTTAGTCATTGGTGGTGTAAGTGTGGATGTTTACTGTTTACAAGTTAGTATTTTGAAATGTAGCATTGTAAGGTTTCATTATTATGAGTTTCAGTCAAGTGAGTTTTCAGTATTTTGAAAATTAGGTGTTTTGGTCTCGGTCAAAAGAAAGTCAGTCAAATGAAATTTCAGTCATGTGAAGTAGACCCATAATAGCAGAGGTGATGCAAAGGAAATGATAAATGTTGCTTAAGCATTCTTATATTACCTTACCTGACCAATGAAGGTCTGAAAAAAAAGGTAAGAGACTCTTGTAACAAATAGCATTAATATTAATTAAAAGATAAAATCAGTTCTGGTATTCCTCATGATTAAGTTTATATAAGTTATAACTAATATTTAGGTACATTTATTCTAAAGTGCTATACTTCCTGTTTTATTGTCATGCTGGAAGATAAGGAAAACTAATACACAAAACTGGATTTTTTTAATTTTTTTAATTTATTTTTAGAATGTAATTAGCATTTTTGTTGCATGACTATTAAGTTATGTAAATTGGATTCAACTAGTATGGCCAATAACAATTTTAATGTAAAATCTATTTTAAGTAGAGAATTCCTTTACATTTAACAGTTATTAGGTCTGCTGATTCATACATGAGATATACTTGGCCTAGGTTTGTAGCATTTTAGTCAGCAGTCTACTGGTATATTCAAGTGCATAGACAGGATGTTTATTTACTTCCCAGTGTATTGGCATGAAATGAAGGTTAGAATCTTAAACTGCAAATGTGGAAGAAAATGTGCCATGCATTAGCCAGATTTCTTGATTCTGCTGAATTAAGCACAATGTTACATTAAATCTCTACTAACTTATGATTTATCCCAACATGATATTGAAATAAGTATCTCGTATAAGCATCTAATAAATCTAACTTCCTTTAATAGTGACATTTATTTTTTTTATAAATGCATTGGATACAGTTAAGGTAAGCCACGGTGCAGCGGTAGCGTTGTTGCCTCACAGCAAAAGGTTCTCCCATTCCATTCTCGGCTGGAGCGCCTTCTGTGTGGAGTCTGTATGTCCTCCCCATGGTCAAGTAGCGTTTGAAAGACATGTGTGAATGGGCGTGCCTTCGTTGAATGTTGGGCATCGAGCTGGCACCTCAGCACCATAAAAATCTACTGCCAATCATCATTAGTGGACTGGAGTTCCACTGTGGCGACCCCTAACCGGGAAAAGCCGAAAGAAAAACAACAAACAACAACTTTGGATACAGTTAAGAATGGCCTTTTATTTAATTCTGATGAATTTGTCTCAGCACAAACTATATATTTAAGTCTCACATTCTGCTGGAGTTATTTTATTTTTGAATGATTTTGTTTTTCAGACTTTTCTGGCTCTATTTTCCTTTAACACTCAGTAGATAGTCTGGATACTCTCTGGGAGAACCACATTTCTACTTTTTTTTTTTTTACAAAAATTGAAGATATAATATAAAATAATAGTACATTTCTCTTCAAGTACCATTTATTACATTTATGATTGGACTTGTAGGGATGTCCATCACATTTTTTTTGGGGGGGGGAGGGGGACAGCTGCCATTTAATTTTAAAAATAATTGTTTTTCAGATTGATAAATGGCAACATCAATAGCAGCATTTTTATGTTGATACCATTCTATTTTAGTAATTTGTGAGCTTCTTCTATATAGCTCACAGGACTCGCAACATATAAGTGCTTTGCAATTATAATGAATGGATAGGCAGTCTGTTTTACAATTTGACAGACTGAATGAACCTGCAGTTCATCATTCATTTATTACAAAGTGGTTAAATCGAATTTTGTAGTATAAAGGAAGAGTTGTTGTATAACTTTACATTGCATTTATTTCCCAACAGTAAAGGGGAAATATAATGGTTTTGAAATATATTATAAATATAAAAAATGTGTTTGCATACTGTGCCTCGTGGCCATCTTATTCTTCTCTTTAAATGTTAACATAGGTTAGCACCATCATACTTAATCTTAGGAAATTATTGATTGCAAAGTTAATAGATGACTGCGTTGTCAGAGGAATGACAGCTTGATGATTGTATGAACTCTAAGGGGAACTAAATGCAAGTACAGGAAATATAGTTAAAGAAATCTGTGGGATAGCATTAGTTTAACTTGAAGGATGAGTTATTTCTATGTTTTTCTTCTTTTTCTGTTTTTTCTTCCAGTTTTTGAATATAGCCACTTTCCTTATGATTAAAATTGGAAGTTAGTATATCATCATGTTTATTTAATTATATTTATCAATGGTATGCAAGAGATGACAGAAACAAGGGGAGGGGAAATAGGAAATAAAAGAAAAGGACAGGGGAAGCTAGTGAGAAAAGAAAAACATGGAGTCATTATATAAGCTATTAATGTTAATACATATGACTTTTAACTAGATATAATAATGTATTGGGAAATTATCTCTGTTTAACACTACAAATGACTCTTTTTTTTTTTTAGTAGAATATTTTAGTGTCTAACTTGAATATGGTCCCTTAGAAGAATTGTTGATGTTTACAATGTAACTAATGTAACTAATACAACATATAAATAATACTATTAATCTTATATGGCTTGTACTTCACCTCTTTATAATCTAAGAAGGGTTTTCATGAAATACTTCTGGTCTTAGTTGCAGTTCTGCCTATGTGTAGCTTCCTGTAAGTGTATACAGGCAACATACTACTACAAGATGTTGGTGTCTTATTGCAGAAGTATATTACCCCGAAGGCTATTGTTAATTTTGGATTTGCCGTCTTTATTCTCTGCTTAAAGTATGCTTAAAGGTTGTCTACTAATGCTTCAACGTATTTCCTCAATGCTGACTCTGTACCTTTATCCAATGATATATTTGCAAAATGTTACACCTATATCTGTCTATTAGGTTGTTCGTTTGGAGTACAAATCATTAAATCCACTCTTATTATTACATATGCCTTTCATTTAATTCCTAATTTGAAGGGACCAGTTAAAGTATCCGTAATTTCATAATTCAAAGTAGTAATAAGACATTTTTATATATTAATACTGAAATTCCTGTAATTATAAAATGTAAGTCAAGTTTGAAGAAGGTATTGAATTATCACAGGCCAAAAAATTATTTGAAAGGAGTAATGAATTAAAAAACTTTGATCTCAAACGAGAATATTTGTTTTAAAATATCAGGAGGTTTGAGTGACTCACATAACATTTTTCAGTGCAGTTCTGATTACATGATAAGGCTGTAGGAAAGACAGCCAATCAGTATGAAATGTGAGAAATCATCCAATTTGTCTAAAGGGAAATCCTCTTCATCAAGCGACAAACAAAAGCAATGGAAAAAAGACACAAGTAAGAAGAAATATGTCAAAAGAACTTAATACACAACTGTACATTGAAAATATTATCATATGGACTTGAAGCGTAAGTACACACTCAACATTCATAGTTACAATGATAACTTTTCAGTAGAGATTCAAGTCTGAACTTACTAAATTTCATAGTTGTCTTTGTCTTGTTTTAGGGTGACTTAGCTTTGATCTCTAAACTAGGCCAGGAACCTAAGTATCCGTGATACTTTGGGGTTATTTTCTTTTAATATTAAAAGTTAGTTAGTTTTAAAACATGTTCTGATTTGTCATTTTTAGCAATATGTTATGTACTAAGTAGAAGGAATTGTTTCACAAAATACAATCAGAGTAATAAGAGAATTCATTTGTAAAGGCCCAGCTGACTTACATTTGTTAATAACTAAGAAGAACATTATAATATGTGATCAAATATATTTTTTATATCTGTAAATATTTATTTAATTGTGTTTATGAAACAAATAAAACTTATTGGATAAAAGCAAGACTACACTTGTGGGTATGGGCTTTGAGTTTCTGTTGGCAGGCATTAATGTAAACGGCTTTATGAAGGGCCATTTTCACTGTGTGTGTGTGTGTGTGTGTGTGTGTGTGTGTGTGTGTGTGTGTGTGTGTGTGTGTGTGTGTGTGTGTGTGTGTGTGTGTGTGATATGTATTGTGGCTGTGGTAGTGTAGGTTTGTATCTGCTGGGACTCAGCCTCAGCAGTAGTTGCAGTACTACATATTAATCTATTGGAATGCATGGTAGAGAGCTCAGCATCATCTGCATGTGTCTGTCCATAGCAGCTGATTACCAGGAGTTGGAGTGGTTGTACTGTGACCTTGACTAGTTGTTGGTCTAATGAATGACTGTGGATTAAATATATTAGCAGACATGCCACTAACATGACTGCCATGACCCCAGGAGCAACATATTGGCTACAGACACCTCCACAACAGATATAAAATGCCATCTATGGCCAAGATGACCAACATCCATGAATGTAATAATAATAATCTTATTTGTTAACCAGGGAGACTGTCCCTTTTCAGAGGTGGCCAGGGGACAATGTCTGGTTCAGTCACTTGCTCAACATCACACAGCAAACAAATGAAGGAATCAAGCCCTGTACTACTGTAACTGCAGCTCATAGCCTTAACCTCTGCATCAATTGCAAATGAAGGAATCAAGCCCTGTACTACTGTAACTACAGCTCATAGCCTTAACCTCTGCATCAATTGCAAATGAAGGAATCAAGTCCTGTACTACTGTAACTACAGCTCATAGCCTTAACCTCTGCATCAATTGCAAATGAAGGAATCAAGCCCTGTACTACTGTAACTACAGCTCATAGCCTTAACCTCTGCATCAGTTGCAAATGAAGGAATCAAGCCCTGTACTACTGTAACTACAGCTCATAGCCTTAACCTCTGCATCAGTTGCAAATGAAGGAATCAAGCCCTGTACTACTGTAACTACAGCTCATAGCCTTAACCTCTGCATCAATTGCTAGGCATTAATTAATTAATGTAGCCACAGAATGGCTTTGTGGAGAGTGTTGCATGCATGGCATGTGAACTTGAGAGGACATGGCACATTCAATTTAGTGTATCAAAACAAGCACACCCTGTAGGTCATCATGGACATCCTGCATCAGCCTTACAAATACCATCATGGCTGTGGTGGTACTAACCTGTACCTCCATGATCGCCATGCACATATGCTGGATTATGACCATTGACAGACCAACTTCAGGAAGAGTGTGGTAACCATTGTCTACAGCAAGCACCAATACCAACACTCCACTTATGCCCTCCACCCAAGGGGGCTAGGGACAGATTCTGACACATGTCCAGTAGAGGGTACATGTCCTCCCTGTATAATCTGTGTCTCTGTGGTGTCCACAGGCAGAAAGACTATGCCTGTGGCCATGTAGGGGATCCAGTGGTCACAACATCTGTGTCCTTAACACAGTCTATACCCCCTGACTGTGCCCGCTCATCCCTGTCAACATTATCAGAGGTTGCAGATCCTCCAACTTCAAGCAGTTGTGAGGGTGTCAGACAGAGGATCACCTGTGAACATAGGAAACCACAATACCTTCTGTAAGTATGATCCAGCACTAGAAGCATACATCTATGTCAGGCGTAGGAATAGTTATATTTGAAAACTTAACATTTAAATAGCATACCTTGTGCAGATGGTTGTGCAGGTAGAATCCCCGATGTTGTTGTATAACCCAAATCAGACAGGTTTATTAATCTGGCCAGTGAGTAATAGGTGAAGAGGATTTGTGTCTCCTGTTACAGAGGAACAACTCTACATAGCCAAGATATCTCTGCTGTATATTATTGATACACAATGAGGCTCTGCAGCAATATCAGGCACATGGAAGTGTTACTACCTCTGAGAAAGGATAGAAAGTCCTCCATCTATGTCAAAAGTGGCTTGACTGATGACTCACCTCCACCTGCAAACCCAACTTCCCATACAGGTAGCTTATGTCAGCATGTTCTTGGCCACCAAAATCTTTCTAAGCACATTCCCAGCAGGCCTGGTCAGTAGCACCCTCCCTAAAGAACCATCAGCCATGGAGAAGGAAGGCCTGGAGTAGCACCTCATTCCCTACCTCAGTGAACTTTGCTATCCAGGTAGTTTTTTCAGCAGATTCAACAGTGTTTTTCTGCTACTAACTCTCTTAGGTATTTTTCTGTAGGTATGGAAAAACAGTGGTTTTAGCATATAGATCATGAGTGATCATGAATATCCCTTCTCCCTCTTGCCCATATAGAATGTTGCTGGTGTGTCTGACAGACATATCTGTCTATTCAGACAGTTTAATTAATGTCAAGCACACAAAATTATTATCAGATGCCCCCCACACTACGACAGCATTAACTTTCACACACCCAAGGTGACAAGGCTGTTTCCTCTCATTGTTAAAAAGAGGTTTGCATATGCGGTATGTAAACTATAGAACAAGTAAATTGTTTTACACAAAGTGATAGTACAAGGCCAGTCTGGATGTGTTCATATGTGCTTTGAGAATTTGCTGATGAGTGCTCCCCATGATGCTTAGCAATCTTTCATAATAACAATTACCTTATCCTCACAGTACTCCCTTCAGTCCACCTGTTCAATAACCCATAAAATATTGACAAAACTTGTTCATTATGTAGTGAAATAGCACAGCAGCCAACAATTCACAACATTTAAAAAGTGAAGCTGAAAACATTCTGGTCTACCTTGTAGAAGTTGATGTCCAGCACCTCTAAGCTATTAATGCAAGACTCGCATGTTGCAGGTTAAGATATTGCTGCTCTACAAAATCTTCACAAGTCGAATGGTATTCAAAGACTTCCCCTGCACTTATATCTCACAAATTTCTGTCCTGAGCACTATGATTATGCAAATAAGGACTCATCTCATTACTAGATGTCAATCACTCAATTTCTGCATCCAGGTGACTGGTGAAACTCTGCTCTGAATTCTGCATATTGCTGTTTACATACCTAGGCACCTGCAGGCAATACAGTAAATATATTGTGCGGTCCCACCACTGGTCATGCAAATGAGCTGCCTGCTACTGCACAGCAGCTGGCACATCTGAGAGTCAGTGTGGATACAAAATATCTGCTATTATTCTCAGTGATTTGTCACATATGCTGACATGTCTACAGAGGGAGAAGGAAGTGTTCCTTTTAGGCACAAAGGTTGTGTGTGGAGGAAAGCAAAATCTTACTGTTCTTCCTACACAAGTTCTACAGCTAATGTGTAGGAAGTATAGTAAGTACTACAGCTACAAGCTGTAGGACTTATGTAGGAAGTATAGTAAGTACTACAGCTATGTGCTGTAGTACTTGTGAAGGAAGGCTGTTAGAATAGGGCTGTAAAGGTTCTCATTACAAGACTGAGGCCTGCTATAGTTTGGCACATGTAGTGACAAATGTCATTGCTATTTCATGCATGGGTGAACAGTTTCAGCACCATTACACTGACATGAGGCAATGATATCCTGACTTCTTTGGCCAGTGGGAGGCTGAGGTCAGAGCTGAAGCACAATTAATGTACTATAAGTAATGCTTATTTTACAACCTATTGGTGTTTTGCCATCAAAATTTCTTACACAGTCTCTCCATAGCCCCAGAAACTATTGCAGAAAATACAAAGCTGCACAGAAGAAGGAGGATAAAGTAACTTGAAGTGTGCCAGGATAAGCACACCTGCGTCACCCAGTTCAGGTTAAAGGTTAGTAAACTGTTCAGGCAGTAGAGCTGTAGTCCGACACAGTACAGGTTTTCTGTATTAATTATTAATTCTGCACTGAGTTCCATAGTTCAAAGGTGGCAGTGTGACTGTTTCATTCTATTAGTGTGTCTGTGTGTTTGGAATTGTACTAGAACCTCAACACATTAAGGCTTTGCCTTTCAGATTGTATGTGACTGTGATGATATGGGCTAATGTGAG
Organism: Protopterus annectens; assembly: GCF_019279795.1. Classification (NCBI taxonomy): domain Eukaryota; kingdom Metazoa; phylum Chordata; order Ceratodontiformes; family Protopteridae; genus Protopterus; species Protopterus annectens. Next base: position 1,141,493,038 of record NC_056741.1, on the reverse strand, counting down.
CATAGCTAGCTGGAGTTTTGTAAAGAATGACATCCTTTGAATACCAAACTGATTTCTACAGATGCTTATGTTACAAATGTATTAGAACTGTATGGCATTTTAATACTAAACTGACTTATACAGATGCTTATGTTTCAAATGTATTACAACTGTATGGCATTTGAATACCAAAATGTATTTGTAAAATTGCTATTGCTGATAAATGTATCAACAGTGGATCCTGCTGGACAGAGAAAAAAAATACATGTGAGACTGAATGTATATATGTTAGCAAAGGACCCTGGAAGTGCAGAGGTCAACCAGCTAGCTTACTTTAAGAAAATAAGGGAAATGTAAATGAGCTGTTAAACCATTAAAATGGCATTCCACAGTAAATAGTATGACCGGAAACAGTAGGTCTGGAAGAGGCTGTTGTTTAATAGTGCCTGTAAAGAAGAGTGGAAGTACTGTAATTGTTTCATGGTTCCAGGACACTGCCATAAACATTTATTTGTGTATTGTAGCCGTCTATGCTAAATTCCTGTCTCAGCTTCAAATAGGGATACTGTAAGAACCTAGAGTAAGGTGACCAGCTGAGGTCATTCTGCCAGCCCTGGAAATAATATTTTTTAGGTATTACAGGGAATAATTTCTGGGCATTGAGTATTCTGTTTTGGGCCTGACAACAAGAAGGATCATTCACCATATCATCTGCCTTGCTCTGTTAAGTAGGGAATAGTAATATTCCTAGATTCAGTCAGGTAAATATAGTGAAACTTAGTTTAGATATTTATTAAATGGCAAGTACTTGGTTTTATTTATGTTTTTATTTGTTTTGTTTTATTATATCTTGTAGGCTATTTGCCTTTAATAGTTTTGAATTTAGTTAATTGATTGTTCCCATGTGATCTTAGAATATAAAAAGGTATATTCTGAATGTGATTTTATTACACCTGATGAAGTGAGTTTTCGTGAAAGCGCTTGTATTCTGTGCACATAGTAATGTTTTCTACACTGGAAGTTACAGCCATTGCAGTGTCTTCATTTTTCTACGTTTCAAAGTATTTTACCTTATTAGACATGTTTACTGAGTTTTTAGTGGTTTTGTTCCTATTTTTTATTTAATTTAGCTATTTGTTTTTCTTTATTTATCTGAGTCTGTCCCTCAGTGTTATTTTCAATATTTCCTGTGATTTGAACTCTGTGGTTTACTAGAAATATATATTCAATATTTTCATGTTGTTTTATCATTTATTGTTAAATATATTAAAACTTTTATTATGGCTGGTCCTTTTAGAAAGTATTTAACCTTTGAGAGAGCTTATATTTATTTGGTGACAATGTGTGGACTACTCCTGAAAGCCTAGTTATCTTGGTCAACTACTACCATTTGTATTAGTATTAACATTACACAGTATAATTGGACACCCTTTGTTAGGGGCCTTAGAGTAGCTGATTGTGGATTGTTTGGTGGCAGTGATGACTATCTTGTACTCTGGGCAGAAGGGGGCACAACAGGTAAATCTGTGCCAGCCTGTCCCAGATGTGTGTGTGTGTGTGTGTGTGTGTGTGTGTGTGTGTGTGTGTGTGTGTGTGTGTGTGTGTGTGTGTGTGTGTGTGTGTGTGTGTGTGTGTGTGCGTGTGTGCGTGTGTGTGTGTGTGTGAAAAATCAAATCTCACAGAGTGTGTGCATTAGCTACTTGGAACAGGGACATGAAGCACTGAAGTTCACAGAGAGGGTGCTGAAGGACTTGGCTTGGACACTCGGCTGAGGACCTAACCCTCCAACTGTACCAGTGGGAGTCTTACTGAGGACCTGGAGGGAGGCAGATAGAGAAATCCAGAGCCCGGGCTATGTGTGTGCCCTGTGTGCTCTTAAGGGAAATTGTGCTTGATGCAGAGAGGTCTGCATCTGGAAATACGAAGTGTATCCATTTGTATTCCAAGTAAACATCCCCTCCAGTGTCAGTGGTGAGGATTCAGGCTCCTTGATTACTGTCCCAGAGAGGGGTCATCACAGTGACTGCATGTCATGATGGCTCTGGGTTCAATTGTTTTCTATTGTGTCATCACTAGCAATATGGGGGTTCATAGTTAGGTACTAGGCTATCGGCCCAAGGGCCTATGTAAGCCTAACCAGCAAGGTTCCATGGCTTACGCTACCCAAGAAAGTTATTTTCCTGTGCCACTGTCGAGCAGAGACACAGAAGTGATCCATTTCTCATCCACTCATCAAGATTTTTTCTTGAAGAGTGCTAATGAAGAACTTTGCTTGACATAGATGAGTAGCTTGTTCCAGAGTATAGGAAGTCTCTGGGACAGGAATCTATCCCTCCAGCGTGTCCTGTTTATTGTGGTGACAAGGTTTAGGTCCCCAGAGCGTGTAGCTCGGAGGGATTGGGATTTCTTTAGGTGTAGCATGTCCAACAACTCTGGGTTTGACATAGCTTTATATGTTAGGCAGAGATCACCTCGGAGTAGGAGATATGCTACGTAGTAAAGCTGGAGTTTTTTGAGGCGGTCAGTGTAGAGCATTTGTTTGAGGCCAGTAATCCTCTTTTTGAGGTACTTCTGTGGCCTTTCCAGCTGCTGCAGATGTCTTGTGAGGTATATTCCAAAAGGGGCGTTGTACTCTATAATGGGTCTAATGAGTGACAAGTAGAGGGGAACAATGATCTCTTTTTTCCTGGGTGAGAACCCTTTTATGATGAGGTGTGCCATGTAGAAGGTCTTCCTCACTACTGTAGCAATGTGACTATCAAAGGAGAGACTACTGTCCACCTGGGTCCCAAGGTCTCTTATCACGCATTCAGTGTTAAGTAGATTGCTGCCTATGTTGTAGTTCATGGGTACAGAGTTTTTACCAAAGGGGATGACACTGTACTTTTTGACATTGAGCTTGAAGCCATGGCTCTGACTCCAGGCATCTGTCTCAGTGAGGCCCTTCTGTAGGATGTCCATATAATTTGGGGATGTGACTATGGCTCCTAGATTGCAGTCATCTGTGAACTTTTTTAGCCAGAGGCCTTCTGTGTTAGCCTGTATTTCAGAGAAGTAGATACCAAACAGGAGGGGTCCCAGGATGGAACCCTGTGGTACTCCACTTGTCACTGCTTTGAGGTCAGATTTGGAGTCTGCAACTTTCACAGTGTGGGTTCTGTCAGTGAGCCAGTTGGCAACCCATCTTGTGATGTAGGGATTTATACCTAGTTTAGTGAGTTTAGCTATAATTCCAGAATGGGGTATGGTGTTGAAAGCCTTGGCAAGGTCAAGATAGGCTGTGTGAACCATCTTACCCTCATCCACGGCTTTGGTGACTGCCTCAAAGAAGTCGATCAGGTTCAGGAGGCATGATCTGCCTTTCACAAACCTGAACTGGGTGGGATCCAGAGTTTGGAGGTTACCAATGTCTTTGTTTATGAGTTCCATGATGATACGTTCCATGGCCTTGCAGACCAGGCTCATCAGGCTAATAGGTCGATAGTTCCCGGGATCAGTGATGGCTCCCCCTTTGTGGAGTGGGATAACTGTTGCTGTGTGCCATTCAGTGGGCACAAAGCCTGATGCAAGGCTATTATTGAACATCGTGCTTAAGTGGGGAGCCAGTTTGTTCTGAAGTTCATGTAAAATGCAGCCTGGGATGTTGTCCGGTCCCATGGATGCAGTGTTTTTGGCTTTAAAGAGTGCAGCTTTTACCTGCATAGTTGTGATTACAGGGACTCTGCATTCTTCCTGTATAGATATGGGCCCTTTAGGGGTGAGAGGGGGTAAAGTTAGCACTGAACCGATCTGCCAGGATGTTGGCAATATCAGTTGGTTCTGTAATTTTAGTGCCTTTGTGCTGTAACTCAGAGCAGATCTGGGTGTTGCCATCTAGATTCTTGACATAGCTATAGAATGCTTTGTGGCTGTCTTTGCATTTAGTGGTGATTTTGTTTCTGTAGCTAGCTTAGTAGGACCTTATAAGGGATCTCAGTTTCTTACTGAGGCTGACCAGGGAGCTCCTCCACTCATGGGATTTTGCTCTCTTTTGCAACAGTTTCTTCCTTCTGTTGTACCATTTGTTGATGGCAGGGGATCACCAGATTGGCTTCCATTTTTTGGAGGATAGCATCTTGGTTCTGTTTGGGATAGCACAATCCATGCACTCATGTAAGTGCTCATAGAGTGCATTTGTGTAGGATTCAGCAGTTGTAACTGTATTGTCCATCTGCATGGGTATCATGAAGTTCACCACTTCTGCCTTAAGAAGCATGAAGCTGGCTTTGGAGAAATTTTTTACTGTGGTTTCCTTAATGGGAGGTGGGGGTGGGATGTGGATATCAAGGGTGATAAGCTTATGGTTGGATCGGACCAACGAGGAGTTGACTTCAGGTGTGGAACACCGGTCACTCATATTTGTAATGACTAGGTCTACAATATTGTTGCCCCTGGTGGGGGTGTGGATAAGTTGATCTAGGGCATTGGAGTTTATGAATTCCAGAAAGCATTGAGCTAAGGAGTTGGTACACGAGTAGTTTTCCCATTTAATGGTGGGGTAGTTGAAGTCACCCATTATTAGGGTGTTTGGTCGAACCTTAATATTTTCCAGTACATCAAGAAAAGAGGAGTGGGAATCCTGGGGCATGGTGGGGGATCTGTTACAAGCTACAATTTGGATTGCAGTTTAGACCAGAGTTAGTTGCACTTCGATAACCTCGGATGCATTATGCTGAGCAACTAGCCTGGAGGTGTTTTACTTTTGAATACAGATCCTACAACATTATCGGGGGAAAATGTGTGAACTCCATTTTTTTATTGTATCTGTAAATTTCTCTCACAGACCCTCTCTTCTACTCTTTTGTCATACCTACAAATGACAGATCAATCAAAGGTCAATTTTCAGAATTGTCACACTGGATTTCCTCCATTATCAACCAGTAGATGACACTTTCACTCTGCTGATAACCATGTCAAATAAATATCTTTGTAGCAGTTTGAACTTTTGACAAAATGGAGGTCAACAACTTCAACCGGCAATGCATATGCATCCTGTCCAATGTCACCATGAATGCCTTTGTGACTTCTTTCTGTACCAACTACTCAAGTTCTCCATTCCATGAATCCCCAGACTTGAATTTTTCCAGTAGTTATCTGTATAATAGTACTTTCAATACATCTCAGAGGAAGTTCTTAGGCAAGTGAATGAGACACCTTTGTTTTGGTCTGTTACCACTCTTTTATGCTGCTGCTATTTATTGATAATGCTGTTTCCAGTTCTGGCCCACCTGAAGTCCCTGGTATTGTTAAACATTGATCCCAGTTTAAGGGACTACAATGTGTACGCATGAAGCTGGTCAGTGTATTTGACCATCACAATGTTGTAATGGAAATACATGAATTAGACATCGTAGGTCTTACTGAAAAGTTTCCAGAACTGGAACCTGTTATTCCATCCCATAATCTTGCTTTGCTCTGTTGCATCGTAGAGGACTATGAGTAGGTCACTGATCATAACCGTCTTATTATGTGTTCAAGACATGCATGCCAAGAAATTTAAGTTGTGAGTGAAGTTTACCTGTCTACTGTGTCTTTGCAAGTTCACTCTTCATCCACCATTAGGGTAATGACCTGACTCATATTCAAGTTCTATCTTTTCTTAAGCAACAGCGCACCAATTACTCCATGCTCTACAAAACATTCTGAAAATCTACTTTTCTTTGTAACTCATCTTCTAACCCTGCCATCCAATATTCTTAGTCTTTGATCTGATTTTTAGTTATCTTTTGAACTTCCAGTTTTACATCACACACCACTGTGGTCCAGGAGCCCAATTTCTAAGTAACGACATTGTTTCCCCTAAATTCTCATTTTTGAAAGGAAAATGTGTATATTCTTCACTTGCAAATATTTTCTTTCTCTGATACACTGTTTAAGGTAGCCAGATTCAGTGTATCTAAATTGTTGAACACCCTTTCCCTGTTTATTTTAATCGTGCTCCTCTCCCTTTCTCTTATACTTTACCAAAGTGAAAGTGTTTGATTTTTTTCTCAAAAAATCTCTTTCATCCTCTTATTATTAATGGGAGCAAAAATCACACATATACTGAAATGCATGTTACTGTTCCAAAGGCTCAGTATACAGCCGTTCTGGGTTCCATAATGATACAGTTTGACATATTTATATTTACATGGACAATATTATTATAAGCCATTCAACAGTATTCTGCCTTACCATATTTCTATATTACTTCTATACTGTACGGCTTAGCGAATTTATCTCCTTCTTATACATATTTAGAAACACACAGACATACAGACTTGCTTCTTTTTTGAATTAATCATAATAATATTTATTTCAATTCATGTTCCATGCTGTTTTAACTGAGACAAATATTCATTTTTCCTCTTTAATGCATTATTACCCTTTTGCTCTTTTATTCTGAAAAGTTCCTTTCTTCTTTATCCTTTATGCCTTATAGACTCTATTTCATCCATAACAGTGGAATCACCCACTTCTGATTCTTCCGGTTAACAATTTTGCAATATTTATTTATTTATACATTCATTTATTCGTTTGTATATTCATTTTTGTTTGATAATCAGGTGGGTGATATGGTCCATTATCCCTTTTCTGTCATGAGCTGGATGCCACAAGTGGTACAAAACACAAAACAAACAATACAATGCAAGATGACATGGTATAGACAGTTAAATAAGCATATACAGTTAAATACATGTAGTCCGACAGTGAACAACTAGTTATTGCAATAAAACAATGGTAAATTTATTTACAAATGTACAAAGATATATGCTGCATGTGGTAAAACATTTGATAGTAATGTAAGATGTCCAAATAGTAAATTATGTATAAATAAGGTATCTGTGAAGCTAATGGATATTTCATTTAGCAGTATTAACATTGTGTTGAAAGCATCTGCAAGCAGATTCAGAGTACAGACGTTCTTTAAGGGCTTTTCTAAAGGTCTCAGTGGAATCTTGATTTCTGATGTCTGAGGGCAGGTGGTTCCAGGTTGCTCACCCTAATCTTGAAAAGGCTCTTTCACCTATTATGGTTTTAAAAGGTGGGTATATAATACGCATACAGTTAGCCTATGAGTTTCTCAGCAGATATAAAATCTCTTGAATTGGAAGTTTCCTCTTGGGGAGATAAAACACATGTTTTACTTTCTAAATAGTTTTAGTCTGTAGAATTTTCTGTTTTCTTTTGACTATTTCATCACAGTCTTATACTTCACAAGTTCTACACCAACTATCTCTTCATTAACTACTTTATTTTATTATATTTCTCTGTATTATTTTAACCTAGCACCTTTATCTCAGTCTGACCGGATGTGGTCAGTCACATTAAATTTAAGTGCATTTTACTTCACATTGCTGTTTACTATGTTCGCTTTATATATCTATATCTATGTCCATCTTTTTACATAGAGAAGACCGAGCGTAGACTAAAAGACAGAATTTATGAACATCACAGAAGTATTAATTTACTAAAAGAAGATAATGCCCTTGCCAGGCACATTATGGCTTTCCCGAAGCATAAATTTCATTACAAAGTAATAGATCAAGTTAAACAAGATGTGAGGGGAGGTCCTTTTGGTTTATTGCTTGAGAAAATGGAATTATTGTGGCAAATTAAACTCAATGCGTATACTAACCCAGGATTAAATGATAAATGTTCTCTTATGTGTTTATTGAAACTTTTTTTTTTTTCTCAAAAAATTTTTTATTAATTATATGAATAGCAAGACAATTAAAAGATTATACATAACAAGAAGGCATAAATAAAACATATAACAATTCATCTAGTGATAACAACCTTCCTGAGATTTTGATAAATTATTTAGAAATAAAACATACACCATATGTACACTATATACAAGTTAGGCAACCTGAGAGAAAAAAAAAAAAAAATTATTTAACATTAACTATTTAATATGTTTAGAACCTTTTCTAACACAACATTTCTAATAGCTTTTTTTTTTGGACTCCCACCTAAGTATCTTTGAGCATCAATAAATTTAAAAGCCATTTTCTGGAAAGTAACCCATTTTAATTTAGAACGATCAATCCAATTTTGTATTATATAAAGTTTTAGTAATGAGCAAATAAAAATGATAACATGAATATCAACTTTTGAAAGATGAATCAATGGAATATGTAGAATAGCAAATTCCCACGTCAACGTGGATTTTTGATATCCCATTTTCTGCAGTCTGACTTTCAAAGATGTCCACAATCTGTGAGAAAAATGACAATACCATAGAATATGAAGGAGGTCTGCTTGGAGATGAGAATAGCATGAACACGAAGGGGACTTATTTGGGTTAAATTTGTTTAATTTGATTGGGGTAAAGTAGGCATCATTATTAATCATTAATTGTGTGTATGCTAATTTTTTAAAAGGGATAAATTCCTTAGTGTGTCTAATAGCCAGGACTTTCTGAGATTCTGACAATTGGGAATTATAATTCAACCAAACATTAGATAAAAGACAGTTGTGGTCCATCATTAAAGAATTAATTAATTTATATGAGTTTGAGAGCATTTTATCAGATGATGAAAGTATTTTGATAATCGTGTTAAGGTTTTTCAATTGTGAGTCTATGGGGACCAGACATACAAATTTGTTTTTAATTATTGCTCTTAGTTGTGTAAGAATTGGTGAGTAGTGTTTATTGAAACTTAAGAGTCTAGACAGATGAATTCACTAAATGTTTACATCTAAATAGATATGTGATTAAATACATATACATATATACATGTAATTTTATAGTAACACAATAATATAACTGTTGGCTGAGGCGGGACCTTTACTATATAGAATGTAATGTTGGACTATTATTGGTAGACTCAATATACAAAAGAATATTCATACAAAATCTAACATGGTCAAAATGATTATGAAGGACTAATGTTTTGGTGGAGTTATAGATCGCATGGAATGTCCTGTTTATGTCTATGGTATTGACTGTATGGTTTTTTTAAGTGCATGAATTGGTTAAGGTGCTGTCATTTTTAAAATATATGATATCTATACATATATATATATATATATATATATATACTTTTTATATATATGATATATGTATTTGTTGAGATATATATAAATACATTTTTGAGATATATACATATATATTTTCCATGAAATAATTATAAGATCTTAATGTAGAAGGTTAGAACTTCTGAATGGAATTTATTTATGATGGTACTTTATTATTGTAATAATGACAAAATGTTTATTTATTTATTTATTATTTTAATTGGGTTTTTTTGGAATGGTTGTGTATTTTCTGGAATGGTTGAGTATTTTGAGAAAACAGAATGAAATTGGTGCTGCAGTAATGCATATGTATGTTTTGAAACATAGTTTTAATTCTTAACAAAGACATCTCGTTTTTATGAATGAAATGTGTTTTCAGTATTGTATGCCTTTAAGAAACACAAACGCCTTGTATTCCTTGGCGGGGAAGTTTATAAATTTAGGTTTTGAATTGTAACTGACATTTCTTGACTTTGTTCTGAAGAAGTCTAACCACTTGAGTTAGATGAAAAATGTGGTTTATTTTTAGCGTTTAAATAAACAGGGTAAATTCAAGGAGTTACGGCTTGAGCGTTTTTTTGTACAAGTTGGTGTTTAACTGAAGTTGGACTGTAACATTGAATGTGTGGCAGGCCCTTTCAAAGTGGAACTTTGAGGAACATGAACTTTTTGTGACCCCAAATGAGGTATACTTGAGAGGTAGTGATTTGGTCTCTTACTGTTTAAACAATTTATTAATGTACTATCTCCAATGTAAAATAATTATTTTATACTCAGGTTAGCTGGTCTTCTTTTGACATTGTCTCTCACTCTACAACATATATTTTCATGGAGAAAATTTTTAACAAGATATATACATTTATATCTCTAAATCTTCTACCATTTGAAAGCTTGGAGATGCAAAAATAGTTGCTTCAGAATGAGATAACATTAACAGGAAACACAAATGTAGCTGTTAATCCAGCTCTAGTCTCACCGTGGCTAACATGTCTCTGAATAGCAAACTACTGTGTTGTGGGAGCAGGCTATTTTTAGCATGAGTCGTACTTTTCATGAATCCCTAGTAATATCTTTCCCATTGCTTCAAGATATTCTTATGAAATTTTCCCCAAAAGACCCCTTGATGATCTCACTTTTGTTTTATTTTGCACAGCCCAATTAAATATGGCTTTGCCTCTTAAAGCATGTAAAATAGGCATATATTGCTATAACATATAAAAATGATAGAAATATTACTTTTTTCTTTAGAAATAGTATTATTTTACTTCTCATTAAGAATACACACATAATATGATTTTGATGCATGCTGAGTTTATGAACATATGAACAACACAAACGCACACACACACACACACACGTATATATATATATATATATATATATATATATATATATATATATATATATATATAAAAACAAAATACTTCAGAAGCTGGCACAATAAGGAGACAGAGACCAATAGTTCAAATCAGAAATTCCTTCTTCATTAAATACTACTTCGATACAAACAATCCACAAGATCAAATCCAAAACAGTCTGTAAAATATGAAAATATTAAGCGCTTTCATTTGTTAAAATAGTGTTAACCAGTTGAACTTCATCAGAATAATGGTGGAATGAAATAAGAACTAGTGGGAAAAATTTTACATTCTAGAGAGGGTGTGTCCTCCCTATCTAATCTAATTAAGGATGCTTATAACATTAAGGTTCCCATTGAGTCCAGGGGGTGTGTCTGCCTGTAATTTAACTTGCCATCTCAATTCTTTTAACTTCCAGAAGGGGATTGCAGTCACCAAAAGGCAAAGAAACACGTTCAAGAACCACAAAATGGAAAGTATTGCACTGTGCATTATTAAAAGCATGTTTAGCTAAAGCATTCTTAATGTCTCTCTTTATAAGTGCTCATCTGTGTTCTTTAATATGATCACTTAATTTTCTTGTGGTTTTGCCCACATAAAACGCTTTGCAACAGTCACACACTGCAAGGTAAACTATATTCATGGAGTTACAATTAAAAGCTTCTTGAAACCGAATCTCTAGTTTGGGGTTTTGTAAACAGAAAACATCCCCTTGAGCAATGAAAGGGCAGCACACACACTTGCCACAGCAGAGCATACCTGTACCCTGAGAAGGGAGACTGGTAATAGAAGGGGTATTCTTCTCAAGAGCTGACTTCAGGGACACGGTCTTTCTCTAGCAAAAGCTAGGACTGGGACCCAAGATTCTTTCCAAATCAGGACTACTGTTAATTATTCCCCAATTCCTGGACCATATCTCTCTAATAGTCCCTACATCAAGTGAGATGGGAAGCGGGAATCTGGAATGGTCATTCAAAGAACCTGTGGGTTTAGGGCTGAAACCAGATTTAAGGATGGGAGGATATTTGTTTTGCCTGTGAACAATAATATCAGTGAGGATGTCATTAACCAATTTTTCTGGGTAATGTTTTTCTAAAAATAACCATTTAAGAAATTGGCTTTCTTTAAGGAAAATATCATCCTCACTCTCAATCCTGCTAAGTCACACAAACTGCCCCTTAACTGTGTTTCTCTTCATAAAAGGAGGGATGCTAGCTAGAGAAGTCTAACTAGTTGTTCCAAAAGGTACTCTTTCTGTGAATGTTGGAAGAAAACTTGAAAGAAGCAGGATCCCTGGCCAAACTAACATCAAGGAAATGAACTTCATTTCCTTGACCCAAGATGATAAAATCTAAGAAACTGACACTCTGGCTAACCCTGTCAAGAAAATTATCCAGCTCTAATTCTGACCCTTCCCAAATGAAAAAAATATCAGTGTAACGTTTGTATACCCTAACACACTGAAAACCTTTAATCTTGCATACAGTGTCTGCTTCCCAAGAGCTTAGCACTAAGTTAGCATAAGCAGGAGCCATTTTGGCTCCCATTGCCACCCCTTCAAGTTGTTGATAAATAACACCGTTAAAAGAGAAAATAATTATTTAACAGAACTAGCTCCAGTGAAATAACCAAGGTGTCTGCTCTCAGGAGAGGGGTGCTGGTGTGTTTGGTCAGGTAATTCAACACATACTCTAAACCTTCCCGATGTGGGATGCTAGGGTAAAGAGCTACAACATCAGGTGTGACTAGTATGCATTGTCCTTCAGTGGGTGGGCATTTAAAGATTTTGTTTAAAAAACTTCCAGGAGTCTTTAAGGTAGAATTAAATTGTTTTATTTACATTTTTGCTATCATAAAATTCTCTCTCTCCAAACACAATGAATCATTAAAATCACCAAAGTGTAACAAGTTTTCATTAAATATGAAATATAAACTGTGGTGCAAACAAGAATAAAAAGAACAAACAACAGCTAAGTGCGTGTAATGCCACAATAAAGGCAAATGAAAATTAGTGCTTTCTTCCACTTTTATTTAAAAACGTGAATTTCTTCAGAAAAAGACAAAATGCCCTCCCAAACACTTGTCGTTTAAATAAATTATACAGGATGTGATGTCATAACTCATCCATTTGGAAATGAAGAATTCATTTTAAATATCTTAAAAATTAGTGTCAATGATCAAATGTGGTGCAGTGTTAGCACTGTCACCTCACAGCAGGAGGTTCTTCGGTTTGATTCTCGGCTAGGGTGCCTTCTGTGTGGAGACTGTATGTCCTCCCTGCATTCATGTGAGTTTCCTCCAGGTGCTCTGGCTTCCTTCCACATTCCAAAGACGTGTCTGGAGCATTTGTCCCTCGGCCTCCGCTGAAAATGGGCTGTGTCACAGTTGGACTTTCCCAGTAAACAAATGTTAAATAAATAAATAAAGTGCAAAATACAAAATACATCTGTTTAGCTGTACATAATTTGAGAACAGGCTGAATAGAGATGTGATCATTCATACCTGGGTAAGTAAAGGCCTTTAGTTTAAACTGCTACAGCAGTTCATTATATTTCAGCCTGTTGTCCCAGCCCCCCCCCCCCCAGGTTTATTTCAGCTTGTTCCAATATACCAAAATCATTATGTGTATGTTGAAGAAATATGTGCTTATACAAGCCGCGGTGGTGCAGCGGTAGCATTGTCACCTCACAGCAAGAGGTTCTCCCGTTCGATTCTCAGCTGGAGCGCCTTCTGTGTGGAGTCTGCATGTCCTACCCACGGTTGAGTGGCGTTCGAAAGACATGCGTAGAATGGGTGTGCCTTCGTTGAAGGTTGGGCATCAAGCTGGCACCTCGGCACCGTAAAAATCAACTGCCAATCATTAGTGGACCGGAGTTCCACTGTGGTGACCCCTAACCGGGAGAAGCCGAAAGAAGAACAACAAAGCATTGTTTATGTTCTTATCCTTAATATTGTACATGTGCTCACATATTATTTTCCTAAATGTTCTTTCCATGTTTCCTGCATAAAAACAGTGTCATTTCATGCAGCTAGCTTGGTAAACTATTCCCATACTTCCATAATCACCTCGTTTGAAACTAATTTGTGTTATCATCATATAACCTAGTATAATCAAATCCTCCTCTGAAATGTATTTACATTGGTTACAAAAAAACACATTTAACAGGTTTTTGTCCCTTTTCCAGAATTGTTTTCAATCTTGCTTTGTTTGCTTCCAAAATGTTCTTTAAATTGCAACCTGTCATAAATACAAATCTTGGTTCTGTCCCCACTGTTCTGGAAATACCTGGGATACATTTTAATATATTCCAATTCTTTTTTATAGTATCCGTCAATTTTTTGAAGCTTTATTAAATTCTACTACCATTGTTCCTTTTGAATTTTTTGTTTCCTCCACCCCCACTGTCTAGTCTAGCTCCCAATAAGGGTTTAAATGTTTTACCCCATTCTTCAAGCACTTCAGAAGCAATATTATTAACCATTCCATCAGGCACCATCTATCAAAAAACATCTGCTTCACTTTATTCACTTCTAAATTGACATCATCTTTCCTTGATGCCACCCAAGCAATTTTAATACACTGTCCTTTAAACTTTTTTTAAGGGCAAAAAGATGTCCACTACTATAGGGGAGGTAAATGACTAAAATTAGGCTTCCTATAAATCTTCTACAGTTTATATTTCATAGTTAATGAAAACTTGTCATATTTTGGTGATTTTAATGATTCATTGTGTTTGGACAGAAACAATTTTATGATAGTAAAAATGTGCATAATATGACTTTAAGAGTAATTAGTTAGTGATTTAAATATTTTACTATTTGGTTTTATTTAATAAAGCAGAGTTACTGAATGTTACTGAACATTTCCTGGTTTACTCATTAATATACCTTCATATTTGCACACCACGGTGTGACCTTTTGTTAGTTTATGACTGTAGTCATTAGCAATTGAAAACCAAAATGTTTTATGAGACAGGATAAAAATATGAGACAAAATTGACTGAGAGGCATATAATTCAATATCATTTAACATGGCTATTTGTTAAAAATTCATAACACTGAAAGTGTGACAGACCCCTTCTATATGGAACAGTGGAAGTCCTTAACAAACAGATCAAAAAACTGGTGAAAAATAATCACAGAAATATGTGCTGCTGCAGTACACTGAAGAATTTACAAGGGACACCCCCAAAACAAACAAACTAAGAACATAAACATTCTGCTATGGTCAGTACCTACTTTTATCACTGCCAGCAATATTTGGTTTACTATCAGAATTTAAAATAAAATACATACCTGCAAACAGAGGTGTAGACAGGATGTTTCATTTTGTACTCACACATCCTAAATATTGACAGTAAAAGTAATGTATTTTGACTTTTCCTGGTTAGGGGTTACCACAGTGAAACTTTGGTCCGTTAATGATTGGCAGTGGTGCTGAGTTGCCACCCCAACGCCCAACCTTCAAAGAAAGCACACCCATTCATGCACGCACCTACTTGCATGTCTTTAAACATCACTCGACCGTGGAGAGGACATGCAGCCGAGAAAATCCGGCTTATTTTAAAGCTGTCTCGCTATGTTAAACCCATTTAACATAGCGAGACAGTGTTTAAAAAAAACGAGTTATACTAATGGAAAAAGTCCGACGGACCTTTTTCCATTAGTATAACTCGATTTACAACGGGCACGCTGGCCAATCAGCGTGCACGTTTTGGGGGGATCATGGTATAATAAACAGGTTTGACTTTATGTGGAGTATCATAAATCTAGGAGGAGCAAAGGAAAATCTGAGGATCAAAATCATAGCATTATGTGTAAATCATAGCAGCTGAGAGTTATGTGCATGAAATTCCCTGTGTTCTAATGACTGCAATATTTGGTCAGTATCAGGTCTCTGTGGTAGACAAGTTTTACAATTAACTTTGAAAGGTTTGCTTGCACTGCAATTCAAAATCATACCATAGAAAGTTTAAAATCATTTGAAAACTTTTTAAAATATTTTTTTAAGTACAAAGTCTGCATTCCCTTTTCTCTGGATATATTTAGTGTACCCACCTGCTCAATCATCTTGGGCAATTAATATTGTCTTCTTGAGTCCTGCATTAGTAATTCTTTTCCTTTTCTTTGACTGAATTCATTGCATTTTGTAACTGAAGATGGCTCTTGCATTTCTGAGTTACACATAGCCCCTTTATTGTGTAATTTCAACCTAACATTACATTTTTAATATGTGATATATACACACACATATATATATATATATATATATATATATATATATATATATATATATAGGTTCATAGGTTCATACTAGGCTATCTGCCCAAGGGCATTTATAAGCCTAGCTTGTGTGGCTTTCGCCACCCCTTTAGTTTGAAGAAAACTATGCCTATTATTTTGCTGTGCCTCTGTCAAGCAGTGACACTGAAGTAATCCCTGTGGTATATCTGCGATCTCCCATTCATTGGTCAAGATTCCTCTTGAACAAGGCCATCGAGGTGCTCTGCCTCACATGTACCGGGATTTTGTTCCACAGCATAGGGAGTCTCTGGGTGATGAATCTGTCCCTCCAGCACGTTCTATTAATAACCGTGTCAAGGTTTAAGTCTCCCGCCCTTGTGGTTCTGAGGGATCTAGATTTTTTGAGGTGAAGCATATTCATCAAATCTGGGTTTGACATGGCCTTATATGTCAGGCACAGGTCACCTCTGAGCAAGCAGTATGCGACTGAATAGA
Source organism: Protopterus annectens (assembly GCF_019279795.1). Classification (NCBI taxonomy): domain Eukaryota; kingdom Metazoa; phylum Chordata; order Ceratodontiformes; family Protopteridae; genus Protopterus; species Protopterus annectens. Next base: position 1,141,476,920 of record NC_056741.1, on the reverse strand, counting down.
GCTGGAGTTCCTTCAGTCTGGCAGCATAAGACATATTTTTGAGACCCTTTATCCTTTTGGTGAGGAACTTTTGGGGCCTTTCCAGCTGCTGCAGGTGTCGGGTCAGATACATTCCGAATGGGGCATTGTACTCAATCATAGGTCTAATGAGTGATGAGTACAGGGACGATGACCTCCCTAGATCTAGATGTGAATCCCTTCATGATCAGGTGGGCAATGTAGAAGGTTTTCCTAACTACTTTGGCAACATGAGTGTCAAACGAAAGGTTACTGTCAACCTGGGTCCCCAGATCCCTGATGACTTCTTCTGTGCTCAGTGGATTGCCACCTATATGGTAGCTAGGGGTAACCTTGTTTTTCCCGAAGGGTATGACTATGCATTTCTTGGCGTTTAACTTTAGGCCATGGCTCTGGCACCAGTTATCCGTTTCTGTGAGGCCCTTCTGAAGGATATCTGTGTCAGATGTGTTTTCGACTATGGCGCCCAGTTTGCAGTCATCTGCAAACTTTGTCAGCCATAGCCCTCCTGTGTTTGCTTGTACTTCAGAAAAGTAGATGCTGAACAAGAGTGGTCCCAGGACTGAGCCCTGTGTGACACCACTTGTGACAGGCTTTGAGTCTGACATGGCGCCAGCAACTCTGACCCTGTGGGTTCTGTCACTTAGCCAGTTTGCAACCCATCTTGTGATGTATGGGTTTACATTTAAGCCGATGAGTTTTTCGATGATACCTGAGTGGGGTATTGTGTCGAAGGCCTTTGCCAGGTCGAGGTAGGCTGTATGAACTGCCTTGCCCTCATCAATGGCCTTGGTGACTGTTTTGAAAAAGTCAACCAAGTTTAAGAGGCATGATCTGCCTTTGACAAAGCCAAACTGGGATGGATCCAAAGTCTGCAAGTTCCCTATGTCTTTATTTATGAGTTCCATTATGATCCTCTCCATGGCTTTGCAGATAAGGCTTGTCAAGCTAATGGGACGGTAATTTCCAGGGTCGGTGGAGGCACCGCCCTTATGAAGTGGGACCACAGTCGCCGTGCGCCACTCCTTGGTGCGTATCCTGAGGTGAGGCTAAGATTAAACAGCTGTCCTAACTGCGGGTTTAATTCCTCATTGAGTTCATGGAGCACACAGCCGGGGACACCATCCGGTCCCATGGATGCTGTGCTTTTTGCCTTGGAGAGAGCAGTTCTCACCTGGGCGTTGGAGATGTTTGGGGCTACATTCCTCTGGTATAGATATCTCTCCTTTTGGGGGGGGGAGTTTGCACTGAACCTGTCAGCCAGTATGTTGGCAATGTGTGTAGGTTCAGTAATCTTCACATCATTTTGAACTAATTCTGAGTATATCTGGGAGTTTCCTCCTAGGTTTCTAACATAGCTAAAGAAGGCCTTATGATTGTCTTTTGAGTCCTTGGCGATTTTTCTCTCAAAATTTGCCTTGGATGATTTTATGAGAGCTCTTAGTTTTTTACTTATAATGATCAAAGGTGTCTTACCTTTCAAGGATTTTGCTCTATCTTGTAGTAGCTTCCTCCTTTTGTTGTAGAGCTTGTTTATGGCTGGGGTCCACCAGACTGGATGCTTGCCTTTGGTACAAAGAGTCTTAGTTTTGTTTGGGATTGCCTGATCCATGCAGTCCTGTAGGTACTGGTAGAAGGCATTTGTAAGTAATTCAGCGGTTTGAGTAATGTTTACCACTGGCTCAGGGGCCTTAAAGGAGACCACACTAGTTTTTAGACATGTGAAGTCGGCTTTTGAGAAGTTTTTCACTGTGGTCTTTTTTATTTCAGGTGGGGGCGGGATGAGGACCTCCAGCGAGATTAGTTTATGATCTGATCTCACCAGTGAGGGGTATACTTCCGGTGTTGAACATTGTGATCCCATGTTCGTGATGATGAGATCAAGTATGTTTTCTCCTCTTGTGGGGATGGTGACTAGTTGTTCCATGGCATTTGAGTTTATGAACTCCAGGAACCTTTGGGCTAGAGTGTTTGGGCTTGAATAGTGTTCCCAGTCTATATTAGGGTAGTTGAAATCACCTAGTATGATGGTATTTGGAGATACATTTATCCTCTCCAGTGTTTTCAGGAAGGCCATGTGAGGTTCCTGAGTTTGAGAGGGTGGCCTGTAACATGCTACAAATTGCAGAGCAGTCTTGCCTATGGTTAATTGCACCTGGATGGTCTCCGATGCATCGTGCGTTGCCACCAACCTTGAGGTGTGTGTGTCCTTTATGAATATGGACACCCCCCCCCTCCTTTCTTGGTGTTGTCCGGATTTTGGGGCCGGAACGCATGATATGAGGTGAAACCTGATAGTGCTGGGGTGCTCTCAGGAGCCTTGAACCAGGTTTCTGTCACAGCACAGACATCGATGTTCTCCATACTGAGAAGGGCCTCGAGTGCGTGCATCTTGAGATTGAGACTTCTGGCATTGAGCAGCATTACCCTTAGTTTTTTCCTTTTTGTGTTCTAGGGTGGTAGGTTTAGAATTTGAGCTTTGCCTAAAAAGGCACTATGGGGCCTTTCCAGCTGCTGCAGGTGTCGGGTCAGATACATTCCGAATGGGGCATTGTACTCAATCATAGGTCTAATGAGTGATGAGTACAGGGGGACGATGACCTCCCTAGATCTAGATGTGAATCCCTTCATGATCAGGTGGGCAATGTAGAAGGTTTTCCTAACTACTTTGGCAACATGAGTGTCAAACGAAAGGTTACTGTCAACCTGGGTCCCCAGATCCTTCTGTGCTCAGTGGATTGCCACCTATATGGTAGCTAGGGGTAACCTTGTTTTTCCCGAAGGGTATGACTATGCATTTCTTGGCGTTTAACTTTAGGCCATGGCTCTGGCACCAGTTATCCGTTTCTGTGAGGCCCTTCTGAAGGATATCTGTGTCAGATGTGTTTTCGACTATGGCGCCCAGTTTGCAGTCATCTGCAAACTTTGTCAGCCATAGCCCTCCTGTGTTTGCTTGTACTTCAGAAAAGTAGATGCTGAACAAGAGTGGTCCCAGGACTGAGCCCTGTGTGACACCACTTGTGACAGGCTTTGAGTCTGACATGGCGCCAGCAACTCTGACCCTGTGGGTTCTGTCACTTAGCCAGTTTGCAACCCATCTTGTGATGTATGGGTTTACATTTAAGCCGATGAGTTTTTCGATGATACCTGAGTGGGGTATTGTGTCGAAGGCCTTTGCCAGGTCGAGGTAGGCTGTATGAACTGCCTTGCCCTCATCAATGGCCTTGGTGACTGTTTGAAAAAGTCAACCAAGTTTAAGAGGCATGATCTGCCTTTGACAAAGCCAAACTGGGATGGATCCAAAGTCTGCAAGTTCCCTATGTCTTTATTTATGAGTTCCATTATGATCCTCTCCATGGCTTTGCAGATAAGGCTTGTCAAGCTAATGGGACGGTAATTTCAGGGTCGGTGGAGGCACCGCCCTTATGAAGTGGGACCACCGTCGCCGTGCGCCACTCCTTGGGCACGTATCCTGAGGTGAGGCTAAGATTAAACAGCTGTCCTAACTGCGGGTTTAATTCCTCATTGAGTTCATGGAGCACACAGCCGGGGACACCATCCGGTCCCATGGATGCTGTGTTTTTGCCTTGGAGAGAGCAGTTCTCACCTGGGCGTTGGAGATGTTTGGGGGGCTACAATCCTCTGGTATAGATATCTCTCCTTTTGGGGGGGAGGGGGGGTTTGCACTGAACCTGTCAGCCAGTATGTTGGCAATGTGTGTAGGTTCAGTAATCTTCACATCATTTTGAACTAATTCTGAGTATATCTGGGAGTTTCCTCCTAGGTTTCTAACATAGCTAAAGAAGGCCTTATGATTGTCTTTTGAGTCCTTGGCAATTTTCTCTCAAAATTTGCCTTGGATGATTTTATGAGAGCTCTTAGTTTTTTACTTATAATGATCAAAGGTGTCTTACCTTTCAAGGATTTTGCTCTATCTTGTAGTAGCTTCCTCCTTTTGTTGTAGAGCTTGTTTATGGCTGGGGTCCACCAGACTGGATGCTTGCCTTTGGTACAAAGAGTCTTAGTTTTGTTTGGGATTGCCTGATCCATGCAGTCCTGTAGGTACTGGTAGAAGGCATTTGTAAGTAATTCAGCGGTTTGAGTAATGTTTACCACTGGCTCAGGGGCCTTAAAGGAGACCACACTAGTTTTTAGACATGTGAAGTCGGCTTTTGAGAAGTGTTTCACTGTGGTCGTTTTTATTTCAGGTGGGGGCGGGATGAGGACCTCCAGCGAGATTAGTTTATGATCTGATCTCACCAGTGAGGGGTATACTTCCGGTGTTGAACATTGTGATCCCATGTTCGTGATGATGAGATCAAGTATGTTTTCTCCTCTTGTGGGGATGGTGACTAGTTGTTCCATGGCATTTGAGTTTATGAACT